>NW_012109919.1:5215492-5223994 GCF_000951045.1 Mandrillus leucophaeus | reverse complement strand
GATCTCAGCTCACTGCAAGCTCCGCCTCCTGGGTTCACGCCATTCTCCGGCCTCAGCCTCCCGAGTAGCTGGGACTACAGGCGCCCGCCACCTCGCCCGGCTAGTCTTTTGTATTTCTTAGTAGAGACGGGGTGTGTTAAGAATTTTGAAATTTATTATATCATTATTTTCATTTTGTCATACACATAAAAAACTAAAAATAGAAGTCAATAAAATTACATGGGAAATAGTCTTTATTTACCTTAAGAGTTGGTGTTTGAGAGTAGAAGGTAGTCTTGAAGAGGCCCTGAAGAGGCCCTTGAAAATATTTTCAAAGACTTTACTGAGAGCCAGGACCATAGATGGCCTTCACTATGTTGAATGTTTTTCATAAAAAAGTTTATGAAACATTTTCCTTGATTAACATAATTAATAGGAGCCTACAAATTGTCCAGTGTGATGTGGGTTTTCTGAGATATGGATTGAAGGCTGATCCTCTTGGACTCAATACAAAAAAAAGAAAACCAAAACAAAAAAACTTCTTATATAATGAGACTATACACGGGCACTTAACATGTAGTAAATTCCCATTAAATATTCACTTTTTAATTATTTGTGGATTTATAAATGCATGTATATTTAATTGCTAAGTATCCTTACCCCACAAAATTCTCTGCCCTTGCTCTCTTTAATTCTTTGTTTTCTCCTAGGCCTTCCCAGTGTGTCACTCCTAAGTCTTCTTACTTCCTTTCTTTGGTTTAAGGTCTCTTAGTGTCCATACTGGGTAGTGATTTCACAGCTTTCTCCTCTGACATGGCCACCTGACTCAGCGGAGAAGGCAAAGGAGATAGGATAAAATGATTGATCCTGATCGAAGCCTAAGTCCGTATTCTAGAATGTATCCCAAACTTCTCATCCAAAGTAGAAGCCTATTCTCTGACTCTGCAGTTAACTTAGTATTTGGTCTTCCTTTTTCTTTTTTTAAACTCATTTAAAATAAGCCATTATTCACCTAAGGTCAGGAGTTCAAGACCAGCCTGGCCAACATGGTGAAACCCCATCTCTACTAAAAATACAAAAATCAGCCAGGTGTGATGTTGGGCACTTGTAATCCCAGTTATTAGGGAGGCTGAGGCAGGAAAGTTGCTTGAACTTGGGAGGCAGAGGTTGCAGTGAGCCGAGATTGTGCCACTGCACTCCAGCGTGGGCAAAAGAGTGAGACTCCATCTCAAAAACAAAAAAACAAAAAAACATGCATACCACTTAAAACATTTTATTTTTATCTCAAACCATGGAAATTATCCCAAAATGAAAAGCGTAAATTACGTCTATAATGTATCATCAATGATTTTTAAGTACCTTAAAATTGGCAATAACATAAAGCAGCAGTCCGCAACCTTTTTGGCACCAGAGACTGGTTTCACGGAAGACAATTTTTCCATGGACCAGGGTTAGGGGGAGAAAGGCTTTGGGATGAAGCCGTTCTACCTCATATCATCAGCCATTAGTTAGATGCTCATAAGGAGCACACAACCTAGATCCCTGGCATGTGCAGTTCACAATAGGGTTAGTACTCCTGTGAGAATCTAACGTCACTGCTGATCTGACTGGAGGCAGAGCTCAGGTGGTCATGCTCACTGCCTCCCAAACTCCCATCCCCCCACCCTTCTACCCCTGCACCCTGCCCCACCCTGGTGCTGCCTGGTTCCTAGGGACTGGTACCAGTCAGCAGCCTGGGGACTGGGGACCCCTGACATACAGCACTTGCTACAGAGTCTTGATTTGTTACAATTATTTCCTATTTGTTTTATCATCCCTAATTGATTTCTAAAAAATATTTCGATGCTTGTTGGACTGCATGTTTGAAACCTTAACCCCCAATGGGATATTATTAGGATGTGGGGCCCTTGGGTGATAATCAAGTTTAGATGAGGTTATGAGAGTAACAACTCCATTATGGGATTAATGTCCTTACAGGAGGAGAAAAGAGACTAGAACTCTCTCCTCCATGTGAGGACACAGCAGGAAAGCATCTATCCGCAAACAAGAAAGAGGGCCTACACCAAGAATAAAATTGGCCAGGCTCTGAAACTTGGACTTCCCAACCTCCAGAACTATGATAAACAAACGTTTATTGTTTATGCCACCCAGTCTATGACATTTTTGTTACAGCAGCCCACACTGGCTAAGACAATGATTTTACTTTATCTTATCTTTCTAAAGCTTGCAATTTAGTTTCAATAGTGGTAACAACTCACATAAATGTATTATCCATTTCTATATTAATTAATGAAAGTATGTAATTACAATAATGGTAAATGTGGTATGAATATATTTTGAACAAACAACTGATTCTTGGTAAGCATCATATTCAAGAAACATCTTGTTGCAAATTTTGCTGTTAAGCAGAAGTGCACTGGCCCATTAAGTAGTCTCTCTTGCACAGAGTTGTGTGTACTTATGCTATAATAAGAGAATGGAGAGTGTTTAAGATCCTATAATTCACTAGGCGGAGGCTGGTTTAAATCTTCTACTCTGCTTTTGACCTTGGAGATATCTAAGAAGGGAAGACTCTTTTCTCAAAAAGGAAGAGATGGAGTAAGGAAATTGACTAAGTCCATGGATATGAGGTGGCATACATTTTCCTCCTGTTCTCAGTAGAGCCAGATGTTATTAAGTGAGAGATGAAACAAGCCTGGAGTGTATCCATGAGAAAGGGGCATGGTCAGACCAGAAATGAAAGTGCAGATTTCAACCTCAAACCTGTGGTCAGGTGGACGGTAAGTCTTCAGGAAAAGGGAGATAAAAGGAAGTACTGATAAGTAGTATTGATAAGCAGCACTCACAACAAATAGGTTGGATGGGGCCAGTCCTTCTATGATGGAGATCAGAGAACTCCTATAATAAAACCTTATCACAAGCAGAGAGTTGAGCTTAAGGGGTTCTAGAAAATGTTCAATGACCAGAGAGAAATTAGGGCAACGGAGAAAATGCCTGGAAGCTGACTTTATAAGACCACATAGTAAACAATTGTGATGAGTTAACATACAGATCCTGACTTTGGAACCCCTTTAGAACTTTATTTTCCTTTAATATTCGATAATGGTATAGTAAAAGCAAACATGTATGAATTACTTACTGCATGCCAGATAGGCTTTTTAAAATTGAAATGCCATTTAATAATTCTGATAATTCCATAAAGATGGTTGTAATTATTATTCATGTTATTAATTGATGAGTCTACAGCTTAGAGAGTTTTGAATAACTGAAGTCAAATAGCCTGAAATTCCAACCAAGGTCCCTGACTCCAGAGTCTTTACAAGGAACCATTGCTAGACTTTATATTGCCTATGCTTGCATGTACCTTCAATGTTCTGGCTTTGTTTTTAACTCTTTGGATGGTGGGAGGACTAGACGAGTGTGAGGAAAAGAAAAATTGAGAAAAGTAGACCTGGTGGTCATCCGGTACACAGCCAAAGCCATTCCCCTTCTGCCTGGCAGAGAAAGTGGGTTCTACATTCCTGTCCACTCTGTCTGTGGTCTCCATGAGAGATTCCGACAGTTACTAGATAAAGTTAAAGACTCTCATGTAGTGATCTCCACACTAATTGGACTATAATGTATAGCCTCGGTCAAGCACATCTTTCCCAGCCCTCCTCTCCTCAGACGGCAATCAAGCCACTTACAGAAGATGCATTGGCTGCTGAGACCCTGGAGTAACCTTAAGCTGCACTGGCCTTTTAGTGAAAAGCACAATTAATTCTGATACTGAAGGGCAATTAAGACTGGGGTTAAAATAAAAATCTTTTGGAACATAGAATGTCAAAGATTGGATAGGAAATGTTTTCCCCTCGTATATTTCAGAGGCCCATGAGCATACCAGCCTCTGGTTACTCTGAGTCAAGTTGCCAGATTCTCATTTTATTTCAGTAATTGTGAATTGAAATGAATAGCAGTGTTAGCTGTGTTGCCATTCTGAAAGGAGATTACTTACATCGACTATTTTACTAGCATTAGCTTTAAAAAAACATGTGTGCCTGGACACCTGTTACATTCATACACTTGTAGAAATACCTACACAGGCTTTTAAAAACACATGCTCACAACCGTGGACAATACGCCATGTGTTACAAGTTGCTCTAGCTAATTTCAGCTCAGAGAAACTCTTCCTAGAAAAAAACAAAAACAAAAACATGTTTTTCTTTAAATAAAAGGACATTCCAAAAGGAGGGAAAGGATGATGCTGTTACGCATCACTTACAGAAGCAGACACTTACTGTCGTTCGGTAGTTGCTGATTATTTGGAAGAAAAAAAGTGGAATAGTGGAAAAAGGCTGGATGTGCATCCAAGATACATTGGACCACTTATTGACAAGGTTTCTAACTACCACTTAGTCAGTTAGTCTTGCTCAGTTTATTAGTCATATGGGTTTTAAGTGAATTCTCTTTTCATTTTTTTTTCATTTTTCTAGTGGGAATTTTTTTTTCAACTTGTAGGAAGTTTTATTAAATATGTATTTAAACAGTGATTTTTTGAATATATATATGCACAGAAATCACCTTTTCCTAGACTGTGGGTTGTCTAATTATGTCAGTGTAATTAGCAAGCAAGAAACGTTGGTGGAAATGCACCTTGATATCATCAGTTTGAACTGGATGCTGTAGGTGCTATAATCCAGAAATTTCATGAGCTATGTATAAGGATGTTTTCTGCAGCACTGTTTAGAGGAATATTTAATTCATTCTAAACACTAGCTGGTTCCTGAGAACTAGTCTAAACTTCTTATTAGTTAAAAACCATACAATTCAGCCCGAGTGACAATAATAATAATAGACCTGGTGTGGTGGCTCATGCCTGTAATCCCAGCACTTTGGGGGGCTGAGGCAGGTGGATCATGAGGTCACAAGAGTGCAATAATCCTGGCCAACGTGATGAAACCCTGTCTCTACTGAAAATGCAAAAAGTGACTGGGTTTGGTGGCGCATGCCTGTAGTCCCAGCTCCTTGAGAGCTGAGGCAGGAGAATTGCTTGAACACAGGAGGTGGAGGTTGCAGTGAGCCAAGATCGCACCACTGCACTACAGCCCAGCAGTAGAGCAAGACTCCATCTCAAACTAACAATAATAATAATAATAATAATTTAATCCCCCAAATTACTATGTGGTCATACAGTGAGATAGAGTTATTAATATCAGTATAGTATAAGTAAATGAAGGCAGAGCAATCAAATAATTTTCCCAAGATCAAAAAAACAAATAGAAGTAACCAAAAAAGGGTTAGATCTCAGGAAGTCTAGCTTCAGGGCTCATACTTCAGGGCTCACAGTGAGAACCACTATGCTGAGTTCTCATTATTGTAAGATTGAATAAATAGATTTCAGTTGATCATTCAATAGAATACCATTTTGTTAATCTCAAAAAATTAATACCAAGTAAAGGAAAGGTAATTTCAAAGGGCATATATTTATCATAAGATATTATTTAAAGAACATGCAAAACTGTGCACACACACTACGCATTCATATGTAAATGAAATAAATATGATTAGAATTAAGACATATTAACATCAAAAGAGGGTCAAACTCTTTAGAGGGAGAGAAGGAAGGGTGATAAAAATTTTTTTCTTTATAAATAGAGGAATTTGAAGACAATATAGAAAAATATGAACATCTTTGAAATCTGAGTATCTGATATATTGTTTTTTCTACATTTATTTTTAAAATATTCCATAGATCAAATTTAAAAAGAAGCAAAGAGATAATACGTGAGGTCCCTTTTAAAAGCTATTATTGCTATTCAAATGTTATGATCATCAAAAGCAAAGCAGAGGAGCTTGATTTCCAAAATGGCTGAGTAAGGACTTCTGAAATCCACTCCTCTACAAAAGCATATGAAGTCGGGAAATTAATTAAGGCTTGCAACAATCTGAGAAGTGTTTATTGAAGAAGTTAACTGAATGTTAATAAGAAAAGTAAGCCTTCTAGTATTTTAACTTGCCCTAATTTCATCATGCTATTTCCAGACCATAACGGCCTGGAAAGCCAACAGTATCACAACTACAGTAGTGATGAAAGGAAGTAGGCTACTATCCACTTGAAGGCCCAGAACAGTTTGGAGCTCTCTAAAAGCCTCGAATAGCTGCTCCTAGAGAGCAGCACTATTTGACCTGACTGCAGCTTGAGAAGAAGTCCGCTTGCCGAGCTTGCTTTTATTTGACCTGACTTGAAACTCACTCTGTGTGAGCAGTCCTACGCACTGGGTATTTGCTGAAAAGAATCAGCAGCAATTGTTTAACATCACAATTGCCAGAGCCATGATGTGTGTTAATCTAACAATGCACTGACCAAAAAAACTGAAAGGGATAAATTAGGAAATAATATTGCAAAGGAGTCTTTAAAGAGCTGTAACATATTCCTGGAAATCTCTAAAGCCATGCATATGTGCAAGATTGTGCATATTATCTGAGTTGTGTGTATGTTCAGGAAAGACCTGAGAAGGCCTTAAGCTTGTGCCTCTGGCTGACTTTTAGGCTCCTTGCAAAGAAGAAGTGAAGGTTAAGACATAGTGCCAGACTGTCAGAACATTGAAAGCATGCTCAACAGGGCCTCTCAGAAAAGGTGGGGAGACTCATTGGTTCAAGCATTTAAGGTAATCTCTGTGTGCACATTAGCTTATGCTAAACTAACTGAGCAGACATCAGGGGCCACACACAACAAAAAAAAATACAGACTTTAAAGAAACAATCAAGGAAAATTACTAAATAATAACTATAAAAAAGCAGCAACAACAAATGATAGTGGGAGATAGGATACGATTTCTAGAGATAACACATTACATTATCTTAAATATCTAATTTTCAATAAAAAATTACAAGACACACAAAAATCAGAAAACTACGATCCATGTGCAAAGGAAAAAACAGAGACTTCCCTAAGGAAATTCAGACGTTGAACCTACTAGACAAAGACTTAAAATCAGCTATCCTAAATATGTTCAAAGAACTAGAGAAAACATATACACAAAATTAAAGAAAATAATCAGAACTATATGTTATCACAAATAAAGATCAATAAAGAGACATAAAATAAATAATGAACCAATTAGAAATTCTACATTTGAAAAGTAAAATTAGTGCTATAAGACATTCACTAGAGGGACTTGACAGTGGATTACAATTGACAGAATGAAGAAACAACAAATACGCAGATGAGTAGGTTGAGATTACCTAATCTGAGAAAGAAAACTGAAGGAAAAAGAACAAGAATTGGGCCTCAGAAACTTAGGGACACCATGAAGCATACAACATATGCATATTGGGGTATCCAGAAGAAGAGAAGAGAAAGAAAGGGGAAGAGAGAATATTTGAAGATAGAATTGGGTGACTATGATATGTCAACATAGGTCCATTAATTTTAACAAGTATACCACTCCAGTGGAGGATGTTGATAATGGGAGAGGCTCTAAATGTGTGAGGGCAGAGAGTACATACAAACTCTCTGTACCTTCTTCTCATTTTGCTGTGAACCTAAAACTTCATGCAAAAAATATTTTTAAAAGAATAGCCAAAACCTTCCAAATTTGACACAAAAATATTAATCTGCAATGCAAGTAGTTCAATGAACTCTAAGTAAAATAAACACAAAGACCTATACCTAGAGACATTCAATCAATCTGCTGAAAGCCAGAGACAAAGAGACACTCTTGAAAGTAATCTGAGAAAACCAACTTATTGCAAACCAGTGATTGTTCATAGGATTAATATCTGACTTTTCATTAGAAACCATGAAGCCCGAAGGCAGTGGGATAGCACACTAAAAATGTTGAAATAGAAGACTGTCGAGAAAAAAAAAACTATATAGATATAGATATATAGATATAGATATAGATATATAGATATAGATATAGATATATGTCCAGCAAAACTACCATTGAAAAATGAAGAATGAAGAGGAGATGAAACAAACCAGAGAAGCAAATCAGAATTCATGGCTTGCAGATCTGGTCCACAAGAAACACTAATGAGATTGCTTCAGGTTAAATGAAAGGATATTAGACAGTAACTTAAACACATATGAAATAAAACACACTGGCAATGGTAAATCCATACATATATTTAAAAAACATTATAAATATATTTTCATTCCTAATACTTTTCTTATTCTATTTGATTAGATAGCAGCAACTGTGTAAACTATCATAATTCTTCATTGACAGGATTATAATCTATAAAGATGTAATTTGTGGCCGGGCGCCGTGGCTCATGCCTGTAATCCCAGCACTTTGGGACACCCACATGGGTGGATCACAAGCTCAGGAGTTCAAGACCAGCCTGACCAACATGGTGAAACCCTGTCTCTACTAAAAATACAAAAATTAGCTGGGCGTGGTGGAGTGTACCTGTAATCCCAGCTACTTGGGAGGCTGAGGCAAGAGAATCACTTGAACCCAGGAGGTAGAGGTTGCAGTGAGCTGAGATCATGCCACTGCACTCCAGCCTGGGCAACAGAGTGAGACTCCATCTCAA
>NW_012109919.1:5203114-5215442 GCF_000951045.1 Mandrillus leucophaeus | reverse complement strand
AAAAAAAAAAAAAAAAAAAACAGATGGAATTTGTATGTCAATAAGAGTAGAGAAGAGAGGAAATGAAGCTGAAATGGAGCAATCATGTTGCACACCACTGAATTAATAGCAAATAAGTTGGTATTAATTTAAACTAGATTGTTTTAAGTTAACTTGTTAATTATGCCCCCCAGGGCACCTGTTAAAAAAAGACACAAAAACATATAGTAAAAGAAATAAGGATATTCTATAAAATATTTAACACAAAAGAAGGCAGAAATAAGGAAATAAGGAAATAAAAAAGACATAAGTCATGGAGAAAAATAAATAGCAAAGTGTCAAATGTAAATTGGACATTATTGGTAATTACATTAAACGTAAATAAATTAAATGCTTACATTAGAAAAACCAAGATTAACAGAATGGAGAAATAAACATGAACCAACTATATGTGATCAGTAAGAAATACAGTTTAGGTTAAAACACACAAATAGTTGAAAGATAAAGCATCAAAACAGAAGTACTATGTAGATAGTACACAACAGGAATCTAGACGTACTAAACCAGTATCAGAAAAAATAGACTTTATGACAAAAATTGGTACTAGAGACAAAGAAGGGTATTTTGTAATTATAAAAAAGACAACATATATGTACCTAAAGAGAGAGCGTCAACATATATGTTACAAAAACTGACAAAATTGAAGAGAGACATAGATAATTCAACAATTGGGGACTTCAACATTATACTTTAATAATGGATGGGACAACTAGGCATAAAAATCAACAAGGATATGGATAACTTGAACAACACCACATACCAACTACACTAAACATGTATCTATAGATTATCCCTCCCAATAAAAGAAGAATACAGATTATTGTCAAGTGCATATGACATTCTCAAGGGCAGAACATTATTTTAGGCAATAAAACAAGCTTGAATTAATTTAAAAGAAATGATGTTACACAAAATATATTCTCTGATCACAACAGAAGGAAATTAGAAATCAAAAACAGAAAAAAAAATTAGGAAATTCAGAAATGTGTGGAAATTAAAAAACATGTGTTTAAGTAACCAATGGGCAAGAAAGAATAAAAACGAAAATTAGGAAACACTTTGAATTTAATAAAAATGGTAACACAATATACTGAAACTTTTGGAATAAAGTTAAAGTGATCACTAGAGGAAAAATTTATAGCTATAAACACCTATATTTTAAAATTTCAAATGGGTAACCTAACCTTCCACCTGAAAAAAACCCTATAAAAAGAAAACTAAACCTAATGCAAGCATAAGGAATAAAATAATAAATATTAGAACAGAAATCAACTTAAAAAGAGAAAACAAAAACAATAAAAAATAAAAAAAAAAACTAAAAACTGGTTCTTTAAAAAGATAAACAGAGTTAACAAACCAGTATCTAGATTACCTAACAAAGAAGCCTCAAATTACTAAAATCAGGAATAAAAGAATGGATGTCACTACAGACCTATGCAAAACTTTGAAAGGTTATAAGGGAATATTAAGAACAACTGTAGGCCAGCAAACTAGATAACCTAGATGAAACTGACAAATTTCTGTAAAGACATGAACTGTTGAATCTGATTTAGGAAGACATAGAAACTAGAAATGGACAATAGAGACACGAAAATCCCTTCAAAAATCAATGAATCCAGGAGCTGGTTTTTTGGAAAAGATTAACAAAATAGAGTGCTAGCCAGACTAATAAAGAAGGAAACAGAGAAGAATCAAATAGACACAATAAAAAATGATAAAGGGGATATCACCACTGATCACACAGAAATACAAACTACCATCAGAGAATACTATAAACACCTCTACGCAAATAAACTAGAAAATCTAGAAGAAATGGATAAATTCCTAGAAACATGCACCCTCCCATGATGGAACCAGGAAGAAGTAAAATCTCTGAATAGACCAATAACAAGTTCTGAAATTCAGGCAGTAATAGCCTACCAACAACAACAACAAAAAAAGCCCAGGACGAGACGGATTCACAGCCGAATTCTATCAGAGGTACAAAAAGGAACTGGTACTATTTCTTCTGCAAGTATTCCAAACAATAGAAAAAGACGGATTCCTCCCTAATTCACTTTATGAGGCCAGCATCAATCATCCTGATACCAAAATCTGTCAGAGACACAACAAAAAAAGAGAATTTCAGGCCAGTATCGGTGATGAACATGGATGTGAAAATCCTCAATAAAATACTGGCAAATCGATTCCAGCAGCACATTAAAAAGCTTATCCACCACGTTCAAGTCGGCTTCATCCCTGGGATGCAAGGCTGGTTCGAAATACACGAATCAATAAACGTAGTCCATCACATAAACAGAACCAATGATGAAAACCACATGATTATCTCAATAGATGCAGAAAAGGCCTTCAATAATATTCAACACCTCTTCATGCTAAAAACTCTCTATGAACTAGATACTGATAAAATATATCTCAAGATAATAAGAGTTATTTATGACAAACTCACAGCCAATATCATACTGAATGGGCAAAAGCAGGAAGCATTCCCTTTGAAAACTGACACAAGAAGAGGATGCCCTCTCTGACCACTCCTATTCAACATAGTATTGGCTAGGGCAATCAGGCAAGAGAAAGAAACAAAGGGCATTCGAATAGGAAGAGAGGAAGTCAAATTGTCTCTGTTTGCAGATGACATGTTTGTATATTTAGAAAACCCCATTGTCTCCACCCCAAATCTCCTTAAGCGATAAGCAACTTTAGCAAAGTCTCAGGATACAAAATCAACCTGCAAAAATCACAAGCATTCTTATACACCAATAAGAGACAGAGAGCCAAATCATAAGTGAACTCCCATTCACAATTGCTACAATGAAAATAAAATACCTAGGAATCCAACTTACAAGGGTTGTGAAGGACCTCTTCAAGGGCAACTACAAACCACTCCTCAAGGAAATAAGAGAGGATACAAACAAATGGAAAAGCATTCCATGCTCATGGATAGGAAGAATCAATATTGTGAAAATGGCCATACTGCCCAAAGTAATTTATAGATTTAGTGCTATCCCCATCAAGCTACCATTGACTTTCTTCACAGAATTAGAAAAAAACTACTTTAAATTTCATATGCAATCAAAAAAGAGCTTGTATAGCAAAGACAATCCTAAGCAAAAAGAACAAAGCTGGAGGCATCATGCTACCTGACTTCAAACAATACTACAAGGCTACAGTAATCAAAGCAGCATTATACTGGTACCACAACAGATATATAGATGAATGCAACAGAAAAGAGGCCTCAGAAATAACAACACACATCTAAAACCATCTGATCTTTGACCAACCTGACAAAAACAAGCAATGGGGAAATGATTCCCTATTTAATAAATGGTGCTGGGAAAACTGGCTAGCCATATGTAGAAAACTGAAACTGGACCCCTTCCTTACACCTTATACAAAAATTAACTCAAGCTGTATTACAGACTTAAATGTAAGACCTAAAATCATAAAAACCCTGGAAGAAAACCTAGGCGATACCATTCAGGACATAGGCATGGACAAAGACTTCATGACTAAAACATCAAAAGCAATGGCAACAAAAGTCAAAATTGACAAATGGGATCTAATTAAACTAAAGAGCTTCTGCACACCAAAAGAAACTATCACTGGAGTGAACAGGTAGCATACAGTATGGGAGAAAATGTTTGCAATCTATCCATCTGACAAAGGGCTAATACTCAGAATCTACAAGTAATTTAAACAAACTTACAAGAAAAAACCCCATCAAAAAGTGTGCAAAGGATATGAACAGACACTTCTCAAAAGAAGCCATTTATGTGGCCAATAAACATATGAAAAAAAGCTCATCATCACTGGTCATTAGAGAAATGAAAATCAAAACCACAATGAGATACCATCTCCTGACAGTTAGAATGACAATCATTAAAAAGTCAGGAAACAACAGATGCTGGAGAGGATGTGGAGAAATAGGAACACTTTTACACTGTTGGTGGGGGTGTAAATTAGTTCAACCACTGTGGAAGACAGTGTAGTGATTCCTCAGGGATCTAGAACCAGAAATATCATTTAACCCAGCAATCTCATTACTGGGTATGTACCCGAATGATTATAAATCATTCTACTATAGAGAGACATGCACACATATGTTTATTGCAGCATTATTCACAATAACAAAGACTTGGAACCAACCCAAATGCCCATCAATGGTAGACTGGACAAAGAAAATGTGACACATACACACCATGGAATATTATGCAACCAAAAATAAAAAATAAAAAAGATGAGTTCTTGTCCTTTGCAGGGACATGGATGAAACTGGAAACCATCATTCTTAGCAAACTAACACAGGTAGAGAAAACCAAACACTGCATGTTCTCACTCATAAGTGGGAGTTGAACAATAGGAACACATGGACCCAGGGAGGGGAACATCATACACTGGGGTCTGTCGGCAGAGTGGGGGACTAGGGGAGGGATAGCATTAGGAGAAATACCTAATGTAGATGATGGGTTGATGGGTGCAGCAAACAACCGTAGCACGTATATACCTATGTAAGAAACCTGCATGTTCTGCACATGTATCCCAGAACTTAAAGTATAATAAAAAAAAAAGAAATAGACCTGTAACAAATGAAGGTATTGAATTACAATTAAAAAATTCCACTATAAGAAACCCAGGCCTCTATGGACTCTTGAGTGAATTCTATCAAACTTTTGAAGAAGAATTGACGCCAGTCCTTCTCAAACTCTTCCAAAACATTCCAGAGGAAAGAACAATTTCTAATTCATTCTATGAGGTCACTATTGGCAGCATATATAAAGACTTAAACACTGTAACGAAGTAGAATATGTTCCAAGAATTCAAGGTTACTTTAATGTACTAAAGTTAATCAATGTAATACACCCTGTTAATAGAGGAAAGGGCAAAATCTACGTAATCAGCCGAATAGATGAAAAGAAAGCATTTGACAAAATTCAATACATTTTCACAATAAAAACAACTAACACAGTAGGAATAGAATGAAACTTCCTCAACCTGATAAAGAGCATCTACAAAAACCCCACATTAATATTACATTTAATGGTAAATACTGCATACTTTCCCTGAAGATCAGGAATAAGATGTGGATGTCCACTCCCATCATTTCTATTCAACATTGTACCGGTGATTCTAGCCAGGGCAATTAAGCAAGGAAATAAATTAAAGATATCCAAATTGAAAATAAAGAAGTGAAACTATCTCTATTTGCAGATGACATTACTGTGTATATAGAAAATTCTATCAAATCTGCCAAAAAACTATTAGATTTAATAAATGAGTTCAACAAGATTGCAAGATACAAGCCAATGTAAAAAAAAAATGAGTAACAAAGATGAAATCTAAAAAATTCCATCTATGAGAGCATAAAATAATATGATATTTAAAAATAACTGTAGCAAAAGAAGTGAAACACTTACACATCGAAAACTGCAAAACATTATTGAAATAAACTAAGGAAGAACCAAACAAATGAAAAAACACATCATTGAAAAACTCATACTTTCTGATTTTCAAAACTTGCTACAAAACTACAGTAATCAAGACAGTGTGGTGCTGGCATAGGATAGATATATAAGTCAATGAAATGAAATTGAGTGTACAGAAATAAATTCTTACATTTATGGGGAACTGATTTTTTGATAAGTGTTGCAAGAAAATTGAATAAGAGCAAGAAAATTCTTTCCAACAAATGGGACTAGGACTACTAGATATCCACATGCAAAAAAAAATAAAGTTGACCTCTTACCACATACCACATACATATGTTAACTCTTATTGGATCAGAAGCCAAATGCGTATGTTAAAACCATATAATTCTAAAAGAAAGCAGTTATAAAGCTTCATGACCTTGGATTAGGAGATGTTTCTTTGATATGACAACAAAAGCTCAAGCAACAAAAGAAAAATAGATAATTGAACATTATAACAATTTGAAATGTTTGTGCTTCAAAGGGCACTGTCAATAATGTGAAAAGACAATCCATTGAATGCAAGAATTGAATGCATATTTATAAGTCATATGTCTGGCAAGAGACCACTTTCCAAGTATTTAACAAATTGATTAAACTCAACAATAGAAAGACAACTCAAACATAAAATAGACAAAGGATCTACATAGACATTTCTCCAAAGAGCATATAGAAATGGCCAATAAGTATATGAAACAATGCTCAACATCATGGTCACTGGAACAATAAAAATTAAAACCAAAATGAGATGCTACTTCATACCCAGTACTATGACCATAGTAAAAAATGGTGGGCACTAAGAAGTATTGAAGAGGGTTTGGAGAAACTGGAACATACATGCATTGCTGGCGGCAAGGTAAAATGGTGAAACCACATTGAAAATCTGTTTGCCAGGTCTTCAAAATGTTAAACATAGTTACCATGTGGCTTCATAATTCTACTATTAGATGTATACTCAAGAGATATGATAATGTGTCCACACAACAAATTATCACAAATTGTTATAGCAGCATTATTTATAATAGCAAAAAAGTAGAAACAATCCATGTCCATTCTATTGCATGTATACACTACATGTGTGCTGAAAAGATTAACATGTAATATATACATGCAACAGAATGTTACTGAGACACAAAAAGGAATGAAGTTCTGATGTGTGCTATAAACATGGGACAAACTTTAACAATGTTATGTTAAGTGAAAGAAATCAGGCACAAAAGGCTGTAGTGTTATGTGATTCCACATATATGAAATGTTCAGAAGAAGCAAATCCATAGAGACAGAAATTATAGTAGCGGTTGCCATGGGCTGGGGGCAGGGGTAATGGGAGGTGACTGCTAATATATATGAGGTTTCTTTTAGGGGTGATGAAAATGTTCTGAAGTTAGCCAATGCTGATCTACACATAACTGAACTTTTATGAACATAGTAAAAACCACTTACTTGTACACATTAAACTATTACACTCGATGACATGGAATTAAATCTCAATAAACCTGTTTTTAAAAATGTAAAACAGACATGTCTCACATTGAGATGAGATGCCTGTTTATGTTGTCAATATTAATCAAATTAATTGGACAATCACCAAATCTGTCAGCAACCTCAGGCCATGAAGTCGCAGCTACAGTCATACGCCTCATGTTCAACCACAAACTCATACTACTTTGCAGCGCTTTCAAATGCATACTTAGGAGACAAATGATACGGAGAGCCATGGTGTTGTAATCACCTTGGTATGTGAAATTTCCACAGCAGAGTTGAAGGTAAAGTCTCCAACACTCTGAGGAAATTCCATAATAATGATGAACTCAGATATAAGAAGCTATCATCATTGTTAAGAAGCATTGAAAATGATAAATATCTGAAGCCCCACGCCTGTGATAAAAACTCTGTCAGAGTATGGAGACAGTCAGAGTTTGAAGGCCTCATCCCTCACACACTAGGCCTGAAACATAGGCTTTGCATCCTCACAAAGCCGCTGAGATTCAGCACTGAAAGTCTCTGCCAAACACGTTCTCATCAGTCTGAATACCATCTCACTCCACTGTTTTTGATCTTAGAATTGTGGTGACCATAGCCATGAGAACAGACAGATATATGGACACCAGTCTCCAAGGGTACATTTTCATATTCAAACCAGATCCCCACATGAATTCTCTATACAGAACAACTCACAAGAGTAAATGGAATATATTTGTATTAAGATAACTGGAAGTCAAGCAACTAAAAATGCCTTGTACTAGAGGTCCTTAAATTCAGAGTATGTGTAATCACTGCACTTTGGGAGGCCAAGGCAGGCAGATCACCTGAGGTCAGGAGTTCAAAACCAGCCTGGCCAACATGGTGAAACCCCGTCTCTACTAAAAATACAAAAATTAGCTGGGTGCAGTGGTGGGTGCCTGTAATCCCAGCTACTTAGGAGGCTGAGGCAGAATGATTGATTGAACCTGGGAGGCAGAGGTTGCAGTGAGCTGAGATCGTGCCACTGCACTCCAGCCTGGGTGACAGCGAGACACTGTCTCAAAAAAAACAATAAATTAGAGTATGAAAGAACTACTTCTTGGTATCTTAAATCATTGACATGCCAAGTTACAGGTGGTGAGAGTATAAAATTAATTCATGTGGTTTAATATGACGCATAAGGAAGAAGTTTAAATTGTTATTTATCAGACTACCACTGCCTCTTCTTCCTCTCTCAGCGACATACCTGAAATTAAAAGAGGCATCAAGAAAATCCCCCTAGAAGCTGCAGTGGGACTATGACCTTGCCAGCACCTTGATTTTTGACTTCTGGCTTCAAGAATTGTGAGGGAATTGATTTCTGTTGTTTTACGCCACCATTCTTGTCCTTATTTGTTACAGCAGCCACAAGAAACTTACATACTGGATTCAACATGACTAAATAGCTTTCTACAGATAGGTTCTTTCCAGTTCTGTGTTATTATCATTACCACTGACATGAACGTTGCACCATCTGGTGATTCAAGGTGGCATCTTTTCAAAATCTCCCTCTAAGTGGCTAGGATATCAGGCATATATATACATATTTGCAAGTCTACATGGCTTCACTTACCCATTAATGGAAGTTTTAAAAACCAAAGTGATAACCTTAATCATTTCTCACTTAAACAAGAGAGTATGATTGATTTTAACCAGAATGATATCTGTTACAGCAACAGTAGTACTGTGTGGTATTAAGGTTTGAATTCTGACTGTGAGGCCTTGGATCAGTAACTTAATCCCTCCATGACTCTGTTTACTCATCTAGAAAATGAGGCTATTAGCAGAGATGTAGTTGGCATTCACTGTCTCAACTTCATGCTGAGGTCCTCAGTCTAGTTCTTGCAACTGCAAGCTTTGGCTCTCAGTACTGTTACCATATCACTAATTTAAAAACAAAACAGAAGAAAAGGAAAAAAGAAACTATTTAGAACTAACTGATTTTGTTCTATGAGTTCATCTGCCTCCTTCTGCCAGTGTAAAAGGGCTGAGCCTAGAGGGTTCTTTTAACAGTAAAAAACAGATTAATGCTGCACTATTCTTGATGTGATGCAATGTGATATTGTCCACTAGAAAACACACAGAGGTGACTCCCACCACCATTGTCACTGTCCCACTCCTCAGATTTAAAACACAAATTTGGTCATGTTTTTCCACCCCACCTCCAAACCTTTCATGTCTCATCCTGTCATTAGCAAGAAGTGTATGCCACTGGCTATGCCAAGTCTCCATGTCCTTGCTCATGCTGTTCATTGTACCTGGATTTAGGTGTCCTTTTCTTCTTTCTAGAGAACCCTACTTTTAAATTTTTGGCCAGTTTTGCAATTAGCATTCCAGTCCTGCTGGCTGGTAGATTGCATCTGCTCTTTATTTTTAAATAGACTTTATTTTTTAAAAAACTTTTATATTTACAGAAAAAAATAAGCAGAGAGTACACCGTGTTTCCATATACCCCAGATTCAGTGTCCCCCTATTATTAACATCTTAGATTATTATGGGATATTTGTCACAACTAATGAATCAATACTGATACATTATCATATACTAAAACCCATACTTTATTCAGATTTCTCTCGTCTTTACAGAATTCCCTTTTCTGTCCCAGGATAACACATGACATTTAGTGCTCATGTCTCCTTAGGCTCCTCCTGGTCATGATAGTTTCTCTGACTTTGTTTGTTTTTGATGACCTTGACAATTTGGGCGTACTGTTCAAATGTTCTGTAGGATGTCCCTCTATGGGAATTTATCTAATATTTTTCACATAATCAGACTGGTACTATGAGTTATTGGGAAGAAAAATGCAGAGGTAAAGGGCTATTTTTATTACACCACATCAAGAATACTTACTATCAGCTGGGCGCGGTAGCACATGCCTGTAATCCCAGCACTTTGGGAGGCTGAGGTGGGCGGATCATTTGAGTCAGTTCCAGACCAGCCTGGCCAACATGGAGAAACCCCGTCTCTACGAAAAATACAAAAGTTAGCCAGGAGTGTTTGCGCTTGCCTGTAATCCCAGCTACTCTGGAGGATTAGGCGGGAGAACTGCTTTAACCTGGGAGGCGGAGGTTGCAGTGAGGGGAGATCGCGCCGTTGCACTCCAACCTGGGTGACAGAGTGAAACGCTGCACACGCCCCAACCTCGCAAAGAAGAATACCTACTATTAACATAATTTATGACTACTGATATTGACCTTGACTTTTTTCACCTAGCTGAGATAGTATTTGACAGGTTTCTCTGCTATCTCTTACTCACCTTTAATACTCATTTCAAATGCTACCACCTCTTTGAAGTCCTCCTGGATTCCTTCAGCCCCTAGTATGCTATTTAATCCATTTATTAGTCATTAATAAACATTTGTTAATTACTTGCTATGTGTCCGGCATGGTGCAAGGTCCTGAGGATGCAGCAATTTAAACATGCAACAAATGTTTCATAAAAGAGTAACTACGTGAACTGATGGTTTTAAACAGAAGCAGAATACTTTTCTCATATTAGGTCAGCATTTATATATTGAGCACCTCTAGTTTATGCAGTACCATGTTAAGTGTTAAGGACAACATATATTTAAAATACAGACCTTACTGTAAGGTACAGCAAGAGCTAGCAAAATTCAGCATTCAGGACCAAATCCTGCCCGATGCTTGATTTTGTAAATAAAGTTTTATTGAAACACAACCACACCCATACATTTACATATGGTTTATGATCACTTTGCCCTAGAGCAGCAGAGTTGAGTAGTTACGGCAGAGCCTATATGACTTGCAAAGCTTAAAATATTTACTATCTGGTCCTTTATAGAAAATGGTTGCTGATTCCTGCTCTCAAGCATTAAAATTCACAATATACATGGAAACTCATAACATTTAGGTACTTGTAAAAATTAAACAGATTTAACTCTAAATGGAAGCGCTAATGTAAGAGCTTAATATATTTTTGTAGGCATTATTTGGTTTAACTGTAAATCCAGTGTGAGAATTGATCATCCTGAATGGAAGTCAATAAATACATTTATTAAAGACTTCTTATGGGCCAGTGTAGTGTTGAAAGCAAGGGATTTATTGATGGACAAGACAGACTCCTGCCGCTAAGAAGCATACACTTTAATGCTATAGGGCTGCATCATCCAATATGGTAGCCACAGGTCCTGTGTCTGTTGAGCGCTTGAAATCTGAGTGGTTTCAACTGAGATACCTGAAAGTCTAAAATATAATACAAAAGATATTTCCAAAGAATTAATGTAAAAAAAAGGTCTGAAAAACTGTTAATATTACATGTTTATTTTATTGTATGTGAAGATTACATAATAACACGATAATAAAATATGTTGCTAAAATAACTTTTATCTGCATTCATTTCTTTTAGCTTTTTAACATGGCTACTAGAAAATTTTAAATTACATATGTGGCTTATATTATGCTTCCTATTGGACGGTGCTTGTCTAGACTTTAGAAATGTGCTGCCAATACAGTAGTCACTAGCTACCTATTGCAGTTTAAACTTAAGTTAATAAAAATTAAATATGCTACAATTATAATTTTGGTTTCTTGAGTTAAACTAGCCATATTTCAAGTGCTCAACAGCACATGTGGCTAGAGGCTACCATACTGGCCAGCATAGCACAGATATAAATCATTACCATCATTGCAGAGAGTTCTTAATATGGTTTGGCTGTATCCCCACCCAAATTTCATCTTGAATTGTAGCTCCCATAATTCCCACATATTGTGGGAGGGCCCTGGTGGGAGGTAATTAATAGTGGATAAGTCTCAGGAGATCTGATGATTTCGTAAGGGGAACCCCCTTTTGCTTGGCTCTCATTCTCTCTTGTCTTCCACCATGTAAGACACACCTTTCACCTTCCACCATGATTGTGAGGCCTTCCCAGCCATGTGGAACTGTGAGTCCATTAAGCCTCTTTCTTTTATAAACTACCCAGTCTCAGGTATGTCTTTATCAGCAGCTTGAAAATGGACTAATACAGTTCTGATGAGCAGGGATGCCCTAGAGGAATGTGAAAAATGCTCCCCTTTTTTTTGAGGAATATGAAAAATGCTTCCCATGTTTTTGTCATTGACCAAAAATAAGTGTATGCATTTATTGTGTACAATGTGATGTTTTGAAATATGTATACATTATGGAATGGTGGAATTGAGCTAATTAACGTATGCATTACCTCACGCACATACCATTTTTGTGTCTGTGTGGTAAAAACACTTAAAATCTACTCTCTTAGCAATTTTCAAGAATACAATTTGTTGTTATTAACTATTGTACAACATAAGATCTCTTGAACTTATTTCTCCTAACTTAAAGTTAT
>NW_012109919.1:5102294-5203064 GCF_000951045.1 Mandrillus leucophaeus | reverse complement strand
TTGTAGGCATTATTTGGTTTAACTGTAAATCCAGTGTGAGAATTGATCATCCTGAATGGAAGTCAATAAATACATTTATTAAAGACTTCTTATGGACCAGTGTAGTGTTGAAAGCAAGGGATTTATGGACGGACAAGACAGACCCCTGCCGCTAAGAAGCATACACTTTAATGCTATAGGGCTGCATCATCCAATACGGTAGCCACAGGTCCTGTGTCTGTTGAGCGCTTGAAATCTGAGTGGTTTCAACTGAGATGTTTGAAAGCCTAAAATATAATACAGAAGATATTTCCAAAGAATTAGTGTAAAAAAAAAGTCTGAAAAAATGTTAATATTACATGTTTATTTTATTGTATGTGAAGATTACATAATAACACGATAATAAAATATGTTGCTAAAATAACTTTTATCTGCATTCAGTTCCAGCCATTGGGAACTGTGAGTCCATTAAGCCTCTTTCTTTTATAAACTACCCAGTCTCAGGTATGTCTTTATCAGCAGCTTGAAAATGGACTAATACAGTTCTAATGAGCAGGGATGCCCTAGAGGAATATGAAAAATGCTTCCCATTTTTTTTTCATTGACCAGAAATAAGTGTATGCATTTATTGTGTACAATGTGATGTTTTGAAATATGTATACATTATGGAATGGTGGAATTGAGCTAATTAACATATGCATTACCTCACACACATACCATTTTTGTGTCTGTGTGGTAAAAACACTTAAAATTTACTCTCTTAGCAATTTTCAAGAATACAATTTGTTGTTATTAACTATTGTACAACATAAGATCTCTTGAACTTATTTCTCCTAACTTAAAGTTATGTCCTTTGACCCACCTCTTCCCAACCCCCAATTTTTGTTTTCACTGATGGTGATAAGCATTCTATTAGGAAAGAAAAGGACTAAAAATAAAATGAGAGACTGATATTGGGTAAATGCATTTACATTTCCTGGAAGTGAATTCCTTCGGGTGTGTGGATCTTCGAGTGGCCACATTGATGTGCTTACATAAAAAGGACCAGAACAGTCAGCAGACGGGTGACGTGGAAGAAAGGGGAGGGACCTCAGGACAAGGAAACAGAAACAAATGATGCTACACATTTAGTTCTAAAGTACTGTAGGGAAAACTATGACATCTTAACTATGTTTTTACAAATATATATTTTGGAGCGTTTTGACTGGAGGACCTGTATAACTGTGTTATGTATTAAATGGATGAAACATCTTTCCCTGGACACAGAGGAAAGTCTTTCTAATGGCAGGAAACTATATTTTCTTTATGACCACTTTTAGTTTCAGTAGCAGATATAATACTGGGCCTAAGCCTCACAAGCAATCCACTAAAAAGGTAGCAGCTACAAGTGTGGGAAGGGAGGAAAAACATGCTCTAAAAGCAGGAAACAGGCAGCACAAAGACGGATCAGATCTTGCTCCCTGGGTGACAAGATTATGGGTTTTGGAGCGTCAGAGAATTTGGTTTGGATCTTATCTCAACCGTTTACTAGCTGTGGAATAAAGACATCAGCACTTACTGAGCTCTTACTATATATCAGACACTTCAGATTGATTATCTTATTGAATTTCCCAAGAACCCTAAGAGACAGGTTCTGTAATTACCCCTATTTTACAGAAGAAGAAAATGAGGCTTAGGGAGATTAAAAATTACATTCCAATGAAGAGCACAGGCAGGGTTTGCAACCAGCTAGTCAAAACTCTACTTCCCACCCTTACATTTCACTGTCTCCCATGGAGCCTTCATCAAGTCAGTTAACCTCTTCTTAGACCCAGTTTTCTCATTTACAGAATAAGAAGAATTATATCCACCTTGCAAAGTTGTTACAACTATCTGATCAGACACTGGTAAAGCATCTAATTGGGTGTGGGCATAGGATGTAAATGTTAGTTTACTCCTGCATTCAGGAGGTAAGACAAAGTTGATACAATTTGAAAAAAATACTTATCTTAGGACAGAGGTCCCCAACCCCAGGGTCATGAACTGGTACTGTTCTATAGCCTGTTAAGAAGTAGGCCACACAGCAGGAGGTGGGCAGCAAGTGAAACTTCATCGGTATTTACCGTCACTCCCCATCGCTTGCATTACTGCCAGAGCTCCACCTTCTGTCAGATTAGTAGCAGCATTAGATTCTCATAGGAGCACAAACCCTGTTGCAAACTGCACATGCAAGGGATCTAGATTGCGTATTCCTTATGAGACTCTAATGCCTGATGATCTGTGGCTGTTTCTCTCATCTCCCCCAGATGAGACTGTCTAGTTGCAGGAAAACAAGCTGAGGACTCCCACTGATTCTATAGTATGGTGAGTTACATAACTTTTTCATTATATATTACAATGTAAGAATAACAAAGAAAGTGCACAATAAAGATAATGCACTTGAATCAACCCAAAACCATCTCCCTCCCAGTCCGTGGAAAAATTGCTTTCCATGAAACCAGTCCCTGATGCCAAAAAGTTTGGGGAAACAAAGATATTTTTCTCTTGCTCATATAGACACAGATGAGAGTTTCGGCTAGCAGTCAGTCTGCCCCACATAGACGATCAGGGACTGCATTCCTTAGTATTGCATGGTACTACCATATCTGGGTTCTAGCAGGTGGGAAAGCAGAAGGAAATAGGGAGAAGTCACATACTCTATCATGAGCTACACCTGAAGACACATATCATGTGTGCTTATATCCACTGGGGACAGCTTAGATCCTTGCCAAACCTTACTGAACGGGTGGCTGAGAAATGTTGTCTTGCCATGTGCCCGCCTCCATCTCAATTACTGTAGAAGGAAAAATAGATTGTGGTAATTAAAAGGACCGTCGTTTAAATTGTCAACAAGTCAGTTTCTCTTTAATGTCCCCTGATCTCTTCCTTTAGTATTTGACTTCCCTCTCATCTCAGTTCTCTCCTCTGCTGGATTCTGGGCCTGCTCATTTTTGGTAGGAGCCCACATGAGGTATCCTTGGGCCTGTTCTCTTTACTCCACTCCAGTGGATAACCCACTAGGTACCTTTTGAGATGCCCTAATCCATACTCTTGTAGTTCTCCTCAATTCTTTATTAATCAAGTTTTCTGGGTCTATAAGGGGCTTTCCAGGCCTTCCAAGGCAGGTTAATATCATAGGAATGTCTCTAGGAATAATCAAGTCTTGAATCTTTGCCAACTACACTTCTAACTTTTGATGACCTTGGCCAAATTACTTAATCTCTGATATGAATTGCTTATATTTGTAAAATTGGGATAATTCTTACTCTCCTTTCCTCATGAGACTTTTTTGTGAAAACAACTGAGATAAAAAGTTAAAGTTTTTCAACAGGTAACACACTGTTACTATGTTTATTAAAATTTCTCTAATGTAACAGATAAAATAATTATTTGCTCTTTTTAGATGGATGTTAAAGTTGACTCTAATTTTAGCATGAATAAAATATTCTACACAAATAATAAGTGTATTATCAATAAGTGAAATAAAGTATCTTTGTATGTTGCTTTTTTTTTTTTTTTTTGGTGGAGCAAGATGATGGAATAGAAACCTATACCATTCATCCCCACAGCTAGAACACCAAATTTTAACAACTATCTGCACACAGATAAACACTGTCACAGAAACTAAAAATCAGGTGCCAACTCAGCCTCAGTGGAGCAGAGCAACAAGCAGGCTCTTGGGGGCCCTGAGTCCAGGCCTAGGCTCTTGGACAGCATTTCTGGACCTACCATGAAGGCTGAATCCCTGGCCAGTCAGCATTCTCCACAAGCTGACTGAAGAGCCCTCGGGCTCTAAGTGAGCAATGGCAATCACCTGGCAGAATCCCCTGTTGACCACTGTTGGCTGTGACCACAGAGAAAAGGACCAGTTCAGCCACTGTGGAAAGAGGAGGGAAGAGTGGGAAGGACTTTGTATTATAATTTGAGTGCCAGCGTAGCTGTAGTAGAGTAGAACATCATGTAAATTGCTAAGGTTTTTGACTCCAATCCCTGGCTCCCAGACAGCATCACTGGACATATCCAGGGTCTCGGGGAGCTTGCCGTCCTGAAGGGAAGGGCTTTCAACCAGACCCAATGCTGTGCTAGTTTCAGGTCTGACCTAGTGCAGTCTCAGTGGTGGTGGCCATAGGGGTGTTTACATCAATATACCCCTAGTTCCAGGTGGCTCAGTACAGAGAGAGAGACTCCATTTGTTTGGGAGAAAGTACGGAAAAAGAATAAGAGCCTTTGCCTGTTAATCCAGAGAACTCTTCTGGATCTTATTCAAGACCACCAAGGTAGTACCTATACAAGTCTACAAAAAACACAGCATTATTGGACTTGGGGCCCAAGTCCCTTTGAATACCTGGAAATCTCTCTCAAAAAGGACAGGCTCAAACAAGCCCAGAATGTGAAAACTATAATAAATACCTAACTCTTCAATGCCCAGACGCAGACAAACATCAAAAAGCATCAAGGCCATCTGGGAAAACATGACCTCACTAAATGAAATAAATAAGACCAATCCTAGAGAAGCAGAGCTATATAACCTATCAGTCAGAGGATTCAAATAGCTGCTTTGAGGAAATTCAAAGAAATTAAAGATAACACAGAGACGGAATTCAGAATTCTATCAGATAAATTTAACGAAGAAATTAAAAGAATTAACCAGGAATTCTGCAGTTGAAAAATGCAATTGTTATGTTGATGAAAGCATCAGAGTCTCTTAATAGCAGAATTAATCAAGCAGAAGAAAGAATTAGTGAGCTTGAAGGTAGGCTATTTGAAAATACACTCAGGCTGGGCATGGTCGCTCACACCTATAATCCCAGCACTTTGGAAGGCCGAAGCTGGTAGATACCTGCAAGTTTCCCCAGGAGTTTGAGACCAGCCTGGGCAACCTAGTGAAACCCTGTCTCTACTAAAACTAAAAATTAAAGAAAAGTAGCCATACATGGTGGTTGCACCTGTAGTCCCAGCTACTCAGGAGGTTGAGGCATGAGAATCGTTTGAACCTGTGAGGCAGCGAACCTGGGAGTTGGAGGTTGCAGTGAGCCAAGATTGCCCCACTGCACTCTAGCCTGGGTGATAGAGTAAGACTCTGTCTGAAAAATTAAAAAAGAAAAAAAAAAAAAAGAAAATACACACTCAGAGGAGACAAAAGAAAAAAGAATGAAAAACAATGAAGCATGCCTATAAGATCTTGAAAATGGCCTCTAAAGGGCAAATGTAAGAGTCAATAGTCTTAAAGAGGAGGTAGAAAAAGAGACAGAGATAAAAAAGTTATTCAAAGAGATAATATTAGAGAACTTTCCAAACCTAGGGAAAGATATCAACACTCAAGTACAAGAAGGTTAGAGAACACCAAGCAGATATAACCCAAAGGTGACTACTTCAAGGCATTAATGATCAAATCCTCCAAGTCAAGGATAAAGAAAGAATTCTAAAATCAGCAAAAGAAAAGAAACAAATAACATATGATGAAGTTCAAATACATTTGGCAGTGGGCGTTTCAGTAGAAATCTTACAGGATAAAAGAGAGTGGCATGACATACTTAAAGTGCTGAAGAAAAAATAAAACTTTTACCCTAGAATAATATATCTGACAAAAATATCCTTCAAGCTTATGATGGAGATATAAAGGTCTTTACAGACAAAAACTGAGGGATTTCATCACCACCAGACCTGTCTTATAGGAAATGCTAAAGGGAGTTCTTCATTCTGAAAGAAAAAGGTGTTCATGAGCAAGAATAAATCATCTGAGGGTACAAAGCTCATTGGTAATAGTAAGCACACACACAGAAAGACACAGAATACTGTAATACTATAATTGTGATGTGTAAACTATTATCTTACATTAAAAGGACTATTAATCATGACCAAGGGGATTTATCCCAGTGATGCAAGGATAGTTTGACATACACAAATCGATCAATGTGATACATATATCAATAAAATGAAGGACAAAACCCACATACTCCTTTAAATTAATGCTGAAAAAGCATTTGATAAAATTCAACTCCCTTTATGATTAAAAACACTCAAAAAAACTCGGAACAGAAGGAGCATACCTCAACATAGTAAATGCCATATATGACAGACTCATAGGTAGGTATCATACTGAACAGGGAAAAACTGAAAGGCTTTCCCCTAAGATCTGGATGCTCACTGTCACCACTGTTATTTAACACAGGACTAGAAGTCCTAGCTGGAGCAACCAAACAAAAAAAAAGAAATAAAGGGAATCCAAATTGAAAAGGAAGAAGTCAAATTATCCTTGTTTGCAGATGATAGATCTTATATTTGAAAAAGCCTAAAGGCTCTACCAAAAAACTGTTAGAACTCATAAACAAATTCAGCAAAGTTGCAGGATACAAAATCAACATACAAAAATCAGTAGCATCCTTCCATGTCAACAGTGAACAATCTGAAAAAAGAATCAATAAAATAATCCCATTTACAATAGAAGTAAATTAAATAAAATATTTAAGAAGTAATCAAAGAAGTGAAAGATCTCTACAAGGAACACTATCAAGCATTGATGCAAGAAATTAAAGGGGACACCAAAAAAATGGAAATATAGTCCATATATATGAATTGAAAAAAATCAATATTGTTAAAATGTCCATACTACCCAAAGCAATCTACAGATTCAATGCAATGCCTATCACAATACCAATGATATTCTTCACAGAAATAGAAAAAAATCCTAAAATTTATGTGGAACAACAAAAGATCCAGGATAGCCAATATTCTAGTAAAAAGAAAAACCTGGAAGAATCATATTACCTGACTTCAAATTATACTACAAAGATACAGTAACCAAAGTGGCAGGGAAAGGTCATTAAAACAAACACATAGACCAATGAAACAGAATAGAGAACCCAGAAACAAATCCACACAACTATAGTGAACTCATTTTTGACAAAGTAACCAAGAACATACACTGGGAAAAAGGTAGTCTCCTCAATAAATGGTGTTGGTAAAACCGGACATCCATATGCAAAAGAATGCAACTAGTCCCCTATCTCTCTCACCATATACACAAATCAAATCAAAATGTATTAAAGACTTAAATCTAAGACCTCAGACTACTAAAAGAAACCTTGAGGGAAAATCCCCAAGGCATTAGACTGGGCAAAAGTTTCTTGAGTAACACACCATAAGCAGAGGCATCCAAAGCAAAAAATGGATATATCGGATTACATAAAGTTAAAAAGCTTCTTCACAGCAAATGAAACAATCAACAAAGTGAAGATACAACCTATTTAATGAGAGAATATATGTGCAAACTATCCATCTGACAAGGAATTAATAACCAGAATATATAAGAAGTTTAAACAGCTCTACAGGAAAAATATCTAATAATCTGATTTTAAAATGGGCAAAAGATCTGAATAGGTGTTTTTTAAAAGAAGACATACAAATGGCAACAGATATATGCAAATCAAAACTACCTTGAGACATCATCTTACCCTGTTTAAATGCCTTTCACTCAGAAGGCAGGCAATAATAAATGTTGACAAGGATGTGGAGAAAAGGGAATTCTTGTATACTGTTGGTGGCAATGTAAATTAGTACAATCACTATGGAAAAGAGTTTGGAGGTTCCTTGAAAAACTAAAAATAAAGCTACATACGGATACAGTTTGGATGTATGTCCTAGCTCAAATCTCATATTGAAATATAATCACCAATGTCAGAGTTGGGGCCTGGTAGGAACTGACTGGATCATGGGGGTGTATTTCTCATGAATGGTTTAGTATCAACTCCTTGGTACTGTTCTCACAATAGTGAGTGAGTTCTCATGAGATCTGGCCATTTAAAAGTATGTGGCATCTTTCCTCTCCCTCTTTTGCTCCTGCTCTGGCCATGTGACATGCCTTTTCCCCCTTCACCTTCTGCCATGATTATAAGTTTCCTGAGATCTCACCAGATCCTGTGCAGATGCCAGCATCATTCTGCTTGTATAGCCCGCAGAACTCTGAGCCAATCAAACCTCTTTTCTGTATAAATTACCCCATCTCTTTCTTTATAGCAATGTGAGAATGATCTAACACACATATGATCCAACAATCCCACTGCTGGGTAGATACCCAAAGGGAAAAATCAGTATGTCAAAGAGATGTCTGCACTGTCATGTTTATTGCAGAACTATTCACAATAGCCAAGATTAGGAAACAAGCTAAGTGTCCATCAACACATGAATGGATAAAGAAAATGTGGTACATATACACAATGGAGTACTATTCAGCCATAAAAAATAATGAGATTCTGTCATTTGCAACAACATGGATGGAACTGGATGTAATTATAAGTTAAATAAGACAGGCACAGAAAGATGAACTTTACATGTTGTCACTTATTTGTGGAAGCTAAAAATTGAAACAACTGAAATCATGGACATAGAGAGTAGAAGAACGGTTACCAGAAGCTGGGGTGGTTAATTGATACAAAAATGGAGAGAATAAATAAGTTCTAGTATTTGATAAAGCAACAGGAAGACTATCATCAAAAATAATTTAATCATACATTTTAAAATAACAAAGAGTATCATTGGATTGTTTTTAACGCAAAGGACAAATAGTAGAAGTGATGTATACCCCATTTACCCTGATGTGATTATTACACACTGCATACCTGTATCCAAATATTTCATGCACTGCATAAATATATAAGCCTACTATGCACCCACAAAAATTAATGTAATAAAATGTAGTGTATTTAATTTAATTTGCAGAAAGGAATACAGCATTATTACTTTGCTTTACATCTATTTGAGGATATTTCAGTGCATTTCTTCATTATTTGTTATCTCTCTCTCCTTTGAAATGCTCACCTTTTCACACGTGTTTTTTATATACCTGCTGTTTTTTTTTTTTGTTTGTTTCAGTTTGTTTTTCTCCTTGAACTCCTAAAAAGTAAGATTTCATATATACTTAAAATCTTGTCATGTGGACTGATTTCTCTCTAGCACAGCAAGGAAAAGGCAAAGGAAGAATCAGAACGTCAGTAACCCTGTCTCCAACAGACTTGGGTTTTCTTTCTAGTTACTCAGGGCCCTATTTCTCTCAGCAGGTCTCTTTCTGGGTTAATCACTGCTTTCTCTTTAGAGAATTGTGCAAAGTTTCTACAAGTTGCATGAGAAACCACTAACTGATGTTAAGTTTGCACAATGGGTAGTTTATATAAATGTTTCTCTTAAAAAGCAACATGCCCAGGAAATTTCTGGGAGACATGTATAGTACAAGTTTCACTAGCAGCTGCCAGAACATGCTGGAGCTTCCCAAGGTTGAATCTATTGCTCCCAGGGATTGATTCAATGTCTGTTCTCAGCCAGTGTAACTGCAGACCGCAACGTGTTCCATGTTTTCATACACAAAAGGGATATGGAAAGAACAGAAGGCAGGATCCAAGAGAAAATGTGAGCCAGTACAACACCATGCAAATGCAACATGTTGATTGATCTAGTGTGAGCTCTTTATATAGACAAAAGGAAGCAGAGCCCAAGGCTGATATCTGCATTGTTAACAGTAATATATGATCTGTCCCAAATATTCAGAGAGTTGAAGCAAAATTGAGGATATTTGCCTTTGCTTATAAAATAGAAAATTGTTGACTTGCCTCTGTTCCCACATCACTCCCAGCATTGCCACTAACCAGCTGTGTGACTGAGTCTGTTAGTTCACAACTTTCAGTCACCTTTGCCACTGGAAAAGTGAGGATGTTGCACCAGCCGGTCTCTGACATCCTTTCCAGCCTTCGAACTATGTCACTTTTTAGAGACATTTTGGCCACTATCTCCTTTTTTTCTAATATTATATGAGGTGTTTTACTAAACACGAGTTGAGAAGAACCGTGAGATGTCCCTGTTTCATTTTGCAGATATGACAAAGGGGTGCATGGACTATAGTAGTTGGCATTGCGTTTGATTGAAATTAACAACAACATTAAACCCTACCACAGAGGCTGCAACATGTTGAAAAACACTGCTCCAGCACTTCTGAGAACTTACTCAAGATGCATATATAACACAAGCATACATATGGGTTTCCTTATTTTATTTTTGCTTTGTAGCTCACAAAAAGTCAACAGATTCTACAGGAAAACAAGAAATCACAGGGCTGCACAAGGACCTCTACAGGTTTTAAGAACACCAGTAGTGGGGAGGGAGGTGTCTTTGAGTTACTAAAACATTTTAAAGAGACTAAGAGCAACAGAGCAACCATACCATCATCTCTGTAAAATTACAAAAATGTTGAGATGATCTGCTTTTGACATAAATGATATATATTGAGTATGTTTGAATCTATCCCGATCTTGTCTCAGTCTGATATTAAGCTCTAATGGGCAGCTATGTAAGCTTTTGATGAAGCAAAACACAGTTATAAAATTGGGTTTACACACAAAATATTTCAAGTGATAGGGCAGTTCAGCTCAGCTTCTACCGTAGGGAGGGATGGAAAGAAAGACCTAGGAAAAGATCATCTCAATACAACATGGGGTGTCCTACAGTTGCCTTTACAGCTGGTCCTCAGGGGACACACAGAAAGGAAACTCTGCCTTGGCAGTGGGACGGTTCCAGGAAATCATAAAAGCATCTGAGGAGTTAACCTTTGAAGAAGGTGATAAAGAACGTTCCAGGAACATGAGATCATAGCTGTAAGGTCAAGAGGTGTTAAAGTCTTTGATGCATTTAGAGACCTCCTTGCATAAAGTCTGAAGAAGTGATGGGCAAGAGGTGAACCTGAAGGGGCAGGAAGATGCTTGACAACGGGAGGGCCTGCTGTGCCTCACTAGAAAGATCAGGCATGTTTGTGTAGATAGTGGGGAGCCAAGGAAAGGTGCTGGATGAGAGTGTGACAAGGTTGGTTTTCTACACCCCCAGAATAAAACAGAATAAAACATCCTTGTAATTGAAAAATGTAGGAACAACTGCCCTACCTGTTCAAGTAGCTGTTTTAAGTTTCATTATTTCCTGGCACATCATCTGTCACTTAATATTAGTGGCTCTATAGTTCCTGCTCTGCTTATCTGTATCAGGGAAAATCAGTCTCAGCATCTTTGTATATTCCCAGTTTGTTTTCTGCACTGATTCAAGACTTTCTATTAGCCGAGATTTTCTAGTTCAAACTTCCACTCCTCCTCCTAAAATCTTCCTAAACTCTCCTAGATCCCAAAGATAACTCACTTTTAACAGGAGTGTATGAGTTACCATTTGTTGTGTAACAGGTTATAGCAAGATTTATCAGCTTAAAGCAGCAAACTTATTATCTCATAATTTATGTGAGTTGGGAATCCAGGTATGGCTTAGCTGAGTGTCTCTGACTCAGGGCTTCTCACAAGGTTGCAATCAACGTGTCAGCCTGCACAGCAGTCACCTCAAGGCTCCATGGGAAGGACCTGTTTCCATGCTCACTCACACTACTGCTGGGAGGCCTCAAGTCCTTATTTACTCCTGGAGATGGCAGTTTCTTGCTACCTGGGCCTTTCCAGAGTTCCACCACAATATGGCACTGGGGTTCTCCCAGAGAGCCAGAGAGGACAAGCAAGACGGAAGTCACGATGCTTTTGTAACCAAACTCAGAAGTGACAATGTATCACTTTTTTTTTTTGTATTCTATTCTAGAGAATAAAGTAATTCAACCTATACTCCAGGGGAAGGGATTACACAGTGGGTGAACGTCAGGAGGCAGGGTCACTGGGAGCTATCCTAGGGGCTTTCAACCACAGGAGTTATTCAACTACCTCCGTTTCTCCAAATATGACTGAGAACAGACAGCTGGAAGGAGCCAAACATGTAGTCCTCCATCTTTCCATGTGGGTGTTATTCTCCAATCTCCTATTTCACTCCCAAAACCCATTCATCATTCCAGCTATGTTAGTCCAGGTTTTGGGCTGTATTAGGGCTATATTCTGAGGATGTTGATGTTTTCTGCTCTGATCTGTAAAATGGGAAAAAAGATACCTATCTCACAGGGCAGATGTGAGGAATGAATGGAACTGTATATTAGATAAGAAACAGACCATTGAACTCTGATGCAGATGCTTACGGATTTAAGCACTGATCGCCTAGCTCAGTGGCACCTGTTCTTCTACATTTAAGCTCATGCGTGAGCAAAGTTAAAAAACTTCAGAAATGCTCCAAGTTGAGAATATTTAATCCAGTCCTCAAATATCCATTCACTTATCTCTGAGGATTAATAGAACCCACCTATTGGGCCTTTTGCTAGTAAGGTCTTTTATTGATCACAGTATACCTTACTCTCCAAATCCAGTTTCTTGACTTTTTAAAGACCATCCTACAGCCCCTATAGTAGAAGGACTTGCGCTCATATAGCAAACGACATTTGATTGGGCTGGACACACCATGTATCTGCCTTAGATGTTGTAGCTATGGAAAATTACAGGACTAAGCAGCAATGTATTCTGAAATTTCTTTATTGAACTCCTGCATTGCATTCTTTCATTTCTTTTTCGTAGAACTGACAATGAGCTCCTCAATAGATTGCCACCTTCTTAATTAATATTTGTGACTAGTTTTACACTTTTTAAGAGCTCCCTAACCTCTTAGGGAATGCAAACTATTTTACAGGTACTCATTCAGTCATATACACTAGAAATTTAGAATTGGAACGCAAATTATGGGCCATCTAGTTGAATCCCATTTTTCACATAGGCAAGAAGTCATTCTTACCATATTTATAAAAAGTCATATAGGAACTTAGCTTCTATTTGAATTGATACAATTTTGGAGAGCTTTGTATTTCTAGAGAACTGTTGCTTCTGTGTTATACCTGAGTGTTGTTTACTGATTATATTGAACTAAAATCTGCTCTATTTTCTTTACTGAGATAGGCATGGAAAGGAGCAATAATATATGCAACACTGATCAGGACCATGCCCTCTTCTAAATGACAATATGGACTCCCCGACACTTGAAGATGGCATCTTTGCCTCCTCTGTCTCCTTCTCTTCTGATTAAATACCCTGAGTTCCTTTTGTATGAATTTATTTGATTAAAGATTTTTGTCCATGTTCAATGTAAATCCAGTACAGTAATTTGGAATGGTTCCTTCATCAGCAGCAGAAATAAACACTGAATTCACTCTACTCTATAGTGGGTGTACTATTTCAGCTGACAAAACCATGGGGCTTCTGGGGAAAGAGAATTAACAAAATAATTACAAAAGCCACAAATCCTTACCCTCACCAGGCTTATAAATGAAGATGTAGGCTGTGTTAAACTGAACTGTAAATGTACTTAACAGTTAAAGAGCAGTTCCAAGTTTGAAATGCTGTTTACAACCTTCTGAGTTTCATTTAAGATGAACATACTTTGTCTTTGTGACAATCAGCCAGATTGTAAGAAAATATTCCTCTGTGTTTATTATTTGTTCAACATGTATTTACTGATGGCCTACTATGTGTCAGACACTGATTCAGGCATTGGGGATGTGATAGGGAATAAGAAAACTAAATCACTGCTCTCATAAAAATTATTCTAGGGAGTGGATACAGACAACAGAGAAATGAACAAGAAGACTTAACAAGATTGACTGTTTTCCCATTATCTTCTCTCAGGCAATAGATGATTTCTGATAAAGCATGGAGAGACCAGGGTAGGTTTTATGAGGGCCTTAGAAAATCTAATGGGTTATACGGGCTACAATTCTAGTTGATCTAGAGACGAATCTTCCATCACGTTTGTAGTTGCATAAGGACCTCGAGATCCATATCGGTAATCCTTACTTTTGGAAGACTAGGCATCTCAGGCTCCCAAGGCCCTAAACTGAACAAGGATGTGGAAGTCACAGGAGAAGTTGATGTCTCTTATTAGTCATTAGGAAAGCAAAAAAAAAAAAAAAAAAAGAATCCAGAGAATCCAGGAGAGCCTGACTTGTGATGCAGGTACCACACCTACTAAGATAGGGGTTCTTTGTGCCCCGAAAAAGGATTGCAAGTTACTTGGGTCTTGAAACAAGTCAGTAAAGTGCAGCCTCTTCTCCCACTCTCTTTCCATACAAGCTGTACTAATTTTCCCAACTTTTATTTCTTCTTACCGTCCTTTCTATTTTCCCTGAGTATTTCCCTTTTTCTAAGTATCCTTTTGCTCTTCTTTCTATAAAACCAGTCCTTCAAATAATAAAGTACAGGATAAGCCTTTTCCTCAACAGAAGATGAAAAAAATAAATTTATAGTGAAATACATTTTCCAACAGAAGAATTCTTTCATTAATATGCCTTCCTCATCTAGAGTCACATATATATAATGTAACAATAGAAATAGTACATGGTGCAGTCAATCATGAATCTATATATAAAAATGTAATTTAAATATAAAATAAACTTAATGGAAAGATGGTTTGGAATGAAAGTTCTGCTTCATGGCTGTTGGGGCATGTGTTTTCCCCAATCATTCCTGCTATCTTCCTCATTCAGCAAATAATTTTTCTGGATTCGTATTTCTACTTTGAGGCTCATGCTGTTTCTAACTTCTGTTCATAGCCTCCCTATCACGTTTATTAGGCCAGATCTGATTAAAGTAGGTACAAGGGTAAGACTTTTTGTTAATATGCTAGGAGAGAGAAAAAGATTTGTCATTTGTGCACGGAATCTCTGGATGATTAAAAATATTTTAGGAAACTAGCAGCTTTAAGTTGTATTTATGGTTTAATTCTGGGAAGGACAAATGGAAGGATGTAATTGTAAATATAGACAGCCAGTCAAAGATAAAGAAAATAACCATTCAAATAAAGAGAAATTCGTAAAATAAGCTCTATACTTTATAGTTTCAGGACCTAGGTCCTTAGTTTCTGGTGCTTAAGAGCCAAAAACTGATAAATGAATGACTCAGACCAACATTTCCCATGCTTAAAGTGACCATTACAACCTTACAACCATCTCCTTCAGACTTATCCTCTTCCCACGTTAAGTAAAGGAAATCAAACTATAGAGAAACTACAGTGCTTTCGAGTCAGCTCACAGTAAAAATCAAAAGTTGAGCGAGCGGGAAATTAAGTTTAAGTAGAATACTTACCAGCGGACCTAGCAATTATGCTGTGGGTACGGATGGCCGTATCGTAGAGGTAAAGAAAAGTCATTTGTATTAGTGTTTATTAAACACACAAAAAAAAAAATTAAAAAGAAGGTAAATAAATCACATATGCAACTGAACCAAATAAAAAAAAATGAATCGAATGTAAGGAAAGTAGAAGAAAGAAGATAATATAGATAAAAGCAGAAATTAATGAATTAAAAGAGCAGTAAATATTGGTTAATCTGGAATGGACTTTGAAAAGACCAATAAGATCTGAGAATAGTTTCTTGAAAAGATCTCTGTTACTGAGAAGAAAGGACAGAATAACCTACATAGAATTTTTTTTAAATTTCACATCTATAAAAAGATTCAGTAGACCATTTATAACGAAATATTTCATTTTAGTGGTAATAAAGTTGAACGTTTTGTTTAAAAAAAGTGGTTTTCTACTAAATAACCAAACTATACATACAAACTTTTTGTCCAAAAACTCTGGCAGGAATTTGAAAATTTGTCAAAATACAGCTGCTTCTAATGTCCACCTTATGTCCAATCAAAGGCACATCACTTAATTACATGTAAGTGTTTCACACATCAAGGAATAGTTACTTTTTTTTTTTCTGAGACGGAGTCTCGCTCTGTCCCCAGGCTGGAGTGCAGTGGCCGAATCTCAGCTCACTGCAAGCTCCGCCTCCCGGGTTCACGCCATTCTCCTGCCTCAGCCTCCAGAGTAGCTGGGACTACAGGCGCCCGCCACCTCGCCCGGCTAGTTTTTTGTATTTTTTAGTAGAGACGGGGTTTCACCATGTTAGCCAGGATGGTCCCGATCTCCTGACCTCGTGATCCGCCCGTCTCGGCCTCCCAAAGTGCTGGGTTTACAGGCTTGAGCCACCGCGCCCGGCCAATAGTTACTTCTTATACCAATTTCAAGGATGAAAAAAAAATGGAAAACTACAATTATTATCATGAGGTGGCACACCATAAAAACAAAATGAATTTCTCTCAGACTTGAGTATGCATGGAAAATCAACTTTCCATAATTAAAGAATGCCACAGCAGTATCATATCAGGTGACTAATATCCACGGTAAAATGGGGTTTATCCTATAAGTATGAGGATCTTTCAATGTGAAGACATCTACTAATATGCTACCTCATCAATATATCAAAGAGGAAACACCATCTATTCATCTAAAAATCTTCCAAAAGGCATCTGGTAGAGTTCAACATACATTTGGAATAAAACTTTCAAAATATATACAAATTGAATGACATTTATTTAGTATGATAAATTCTATGTTCTGATAAAATAAGCCACCAACATTATGCCTAATGATAATTCACTAGAGATATTCTCATTAAAGCTAGGGAAAGGAATTCCAACTATTCCCATCACTGTGTAATGTTGTTTTCAAATGCTAACAAATACAACATAATAAAAAATTATATCTGTAAACATCTAATATAGATAGTATATGTAATTAAGTATATATAATGAAAAACAATTATCATCATTTGCAGATAATATAACTGTCTGGCTGGAAAACTGAAAATAATTAACTTAAAAAAGTGAACTACTGGAATTGATAAGAGAAGCTCTAAAATTACCAGTTACACAGTTAACATAATGAAATAAACACTTTTGCTTATAGATAACCATATCAGTTAGATTCTAACATTAAAAAATATCCCATTTACTTTAAGACTAATATTATAAAATGTCTAGAAATTCTTCTATCAATAAGCACTAACAAAATTACAAAGTATTTTTCTGACACTTAAAAGGACTTGAATAGGCAGTGAAACATGGAATGCTCTAATCCAAAAATTAATTGTTAAACAAAAGTCAATTATTCACAAGTTAATATATAAAGACAATGCAATTCTAATTAAAACCCCAACATAAATTATCTGGAGATTGGCTATTTGACAAAACATTCCAAATTTCACCAAAGACACTTACTCTTAGAATAGATAGAATTTTTAAGTGAAAAAATTGAGGACTATAAAAGTTCAATTTCTTTAGTTCCAAAAACTGAAAATGACAATTATTTAATATATATGTATAAGCATGTGGACATATATATGCTATTCATTGGCTTATTTAATTGTGTGCTTATATCTGTGTATGTATACATGTATTATATATATTTACTGGCAGGAATAAACCTTAGTATGATTTTTCTGGGAGGCATCTCATGTATCCATTGGTGCAGCATTTCCCTCTCCAGGAATTTGCCCTAAGGAAATAATCACGAACATTTATAATGCAATAGCTAAAACTATGTTCATCCTGGTGTAGTTTATAGCAAGTCAAAATTAGAAAGAAAAAAATCTAAGTCTTCAAAGAAGGGTATTTTATAAAATCAGGATACATTCATAAAGAAAATATCAGGCAAACATTAAAACCATTATATAAAAATAATGAATAGGATATTCTCATAAGGAATATGAAAAGTAGCTTATGAGTGAAGAGGCTAAGGAAAGACTGATTTTTACGAGTATCCTTTTTCCAACTGACTTACAAGCACCCTAATCCTAAGCAAACCACATGATTTTAAGGAATGTTACTACATCTAACAAGGGCTTTAAATGACTTCTTTTCTAGTCCATTGTTGCTTCCTCACAGGAAGTTCTGATCTCACTCTTAGCCAAGTCCTTGTATCTTACTGTGCTGTGGCTGCATTTATTTGCCTTCTAAATGTATCAGGATTTGAGCTGATAAGCAATAACCAGGATGTGATGGGGATAATGATTTGAGAAAGCTAGGGAAAGTAGACATCAAAACAAATTGACCAAATGTATAACACTTGGAATGGATAAAAGGCTGAAGACTTTCAAGTTTCTGACAAGCATTACACCACAGGGTCACAGCCCTGAGCTTCTACCATCCCCTTCTCCAGCCTCCCTTAACAACGCAAAAGCAGCCCTCACCCTGCCTGCTTTAAACCCTGCACTAACTAAGCCACCAGATACATCCAGCAACTGAGACAGGAGCTGCTGTCTGGTGGGCAGGTGAGCTGGGACAAAGCAGGGATGTCATTACGTAGTTGGGGTCCCAATTTGGGATTTTGAATCCATTTGTCCAGAAATTATTTTTTTACCTCTATTTATTTTTTGAGAACAACTGGTAAATATTTCTGTTATATGATGTATGTGCTAAGTGAGATTTTTGGACTTCATTACTGTGCATAAACAAACCCCGCAGCTTTGGGGAAAAATTCAGAGTTCTAAGTATTGACTGGTTTACCTATGGCAAATTGGGGGTTAATTCATTTGTAGTATTTTAAAACATAAAAGCATAATATTTAAATCTGGGGGCAGCATAGTAAGACCAAATTGCTGTTACATTCAGAGAGTAAAATTCAGAGCCAATTATACATACATATATAATTTTCATTTTACATTTTTAGAACTAAGGAAATTGAACTTTTGTAGATCTCAGTTTTTCACTTGAGAAAAAGTTCTGTCTATTCTAACAACTAGTGTTTTGGGTGAAATTTACAATTTCTGTCAAAGAGCTGATCTTCAAATAAATCATTTTAGGGTTTTAATTGGAATTTCTTTGTCTTTATATATTAACATGAATAATTGACATAATAATATAGAAAGTAATTCGTCAAGATGAAACTTACACCTTAAAAGTGTATCTTAATGTTGACCCAATCATATTATTCTAAGTAAAGGGAAATCTAAGATTCCTTAAAAGGTTGATAAACAAAAGTGTTTTCTTCAAAAAACAAGCAAACAAACAAAAACTTAGAAGTCCAATAATTGAGGATTACTTATGTAAACCATGTAATAGTCTATATTGAAGTATCATGCAGCTGTCACAAATATTTGAGTGTATATATTATCTGGGGATTTATGCTACAGCACTCCACATAATATGCAAAATTATACATATTTTATAATATCAAATTTAGAAAAATATTTCTGGGAAACAATCACAAGAATTTTAATAAAAATTTTTTATCATTGTGGGTGGGGTGTCAAATCTCAACTCCCCCACTGATAACTTGATAATCTGTACATAAAGCTGAACTTATCATCTGGCAAAGAGTTAGTGCTCAATAAAACCTGCTGAGTGCTGTCATTCTAGGCACTGGACACACACCCTTTAGTCCTCTTTGGCATCCTACAATATAAGCACTCTTAGTACCTCCATTTTGCAAAGGACATTGTGAGTCCTGAAAGGGCTAAGTAATTTTCCTGGAGACTCATCAATATTGAGGGACAGAGCTGGGGCTAAACCTGGGTCAGTTCATATCTAACTCCCAGTGCCTCTTACCCCATATGGCGCTCCAAAGTAAAGGTATGTTTGCATTTATAGGTGGCTTTTATTTTTATTGTTGATACTTTTGTGTGCTTTCCAAATTTTCTAAAACAGGTATCTGTTGCTTCTAAAATCAGAAGAAAATCTTAATTTTGTGTTTGTTTAAGAAAGATCATTAAGGAAGTAACATAAAAGGCAGGTTAAGGGTGGAGAAGAAAAATTATGTCGATAAATGTAAGCTCTCAGCTTCTCTCAAAATTTAGCTTTAGAGAGCAATGCATTTCTAAATGTTTCAGAGATGCATACAGTTTTAAAATTTTCCTATCTAATTTCTGTAAGAGTGATCATTTAAATTAGTATGTGATTCTGATACATTTTGACTTGAAAATATGGCCATTAGGCAATGGTCTGGTTAAAGTTATATCTTTAAAATGTCCCATCCATTTGCTTTGATTAAGTCTGCATAAAGGTTTGCACGTTCTGTTTTATTTGCTTTATTTGGACGCCTAGTGCGTCTTTTGTGGTCTTGGACTTGGCCCCAACTGAGGAGGAAGAGCAGCTGGATGGGGACGGAAAGTCAGAGCCTTGGATGTTCCTCCCAGCCGCCCACTTAACCTCTCGATGCCTCATTATTTCCCTCTAGAAAATACTTTCACTATTTGTCCTTGAATTAAGCAGTGAAGAAGACAACTTTCAACATTTAAAGTAAGTGCAAACAATTACTTCTCTGGGTCCTCACTGATTTTTCCATTTATCTGCTTCACCTCTCCTGTCTTTCCTTTCTGTTTTCTTCTCTCTCTCTTTCTTTTTCTTTCCCTTTAATTCTGGCCCCAAAGTATGGACTTGACCAGAGGAAATGCTCAGAATGAAGGATTGCATCTTCCGACCAGAAGCAGGTGAGAGGATGGATATGACATCTCTACAGAAGGTCTATTTTCTTTCTCTCCATTGTTCATGTTTACAGAGCCCTCCCTTCATAACGCAAATGTTACCTTTGATGTGTTATTCTATTAGTTCTCATGCTTAAGGGATGCTAATAAATCAAAGACATTTGTGTGTTCATTAATGCACTCCTGCACTTTCGAAAGTATCCTCTCAATGGTCTTGAAAAGCTCAAGCTCACTCTTCAGGGCGTTGTAAACATGCTTTGTCCCAGCCCCATGCCAGGCCTTACCCTCCCAGATGCTGGACCCTGTTAAGAGCAGTGGTCCTGCCTATTACATGACTCCGAGGCTCCTTTTGTAATCACCACAAACTGGATGGAAGAGCCACAGGGCTACCATCAGCCCTGCAGAGACAGTGGAGCAGAGGAATCTCATTAATTAAGGCCTGCAAGAGACCCAGGTTGCAAGTGAGGCACTTTGAGAGTCATCCAAGGATCTCTGGGCTGGAAAAATGGAAATACACTAACATTAATTAGCCTGCTGCACCAGAAGAGAATAATTTAAATCAAAAAGATAATCTCACTGCCCTTTTGATGTGAAAAAGTTGTCCTAGATTGTAACTTTGATTTCCTCGTCAGCAGCCTGTGTGCTCATACATGAACAGCAGCCTGGAAGTTTGAAAAAGCAGGGGTGGGCATCGATTTTGAACAGTGGCCCTGTCACTTGCTGTGTGATCTTAGACAACAGACTGCTCCTCCCTAATTCTCTGTTTATAGTTTTATTCACTTTAGAGTGGTGAAAGAACACTTAATTTCATGAGACGCTGGGAGAATTAAGTACGTTGATACTCTCTATGACGTGAGAAAAGCTGCAGACGCAGAATATCCTGCAGAAATAAATAGCTGGTTATTTGTTGTGTATGTGCCAGGCAAATGTGCACATATAATTTTTTTTTTTTTTTTTTTACCAAGTCTTTTTCATCTTGGTATTGCCATTGAGTCAACTCTGCTTGGTGTTATTAAAAGACTCCCCAACACAATAGCAAGGGATGGTCAACAAAGGAAAGCACACATGGCAGCGAAAGCTATTGAGAAATGTACATTCACCCTCCCACACCCTTGACCTCTAGAATCAGATCAGTAACTTCTCCCCTCTTCATTTCCCCTTCCTGTGTCCACAGTGAAGGGAAGTTGGTTGCAACCTTTTGCAGATAATGTGACACAGGGTACACAAGAGCGGAAGGGAGAAAAGCATTTCAACAAAAGCCTGGAACTTCAGTTTAGGTAAATTCAGGAAGGCGTGAGATAGGAAATGGCAGCAACCTTGCCAGGAACTGAAGGAAAAGGATTCTGGCATCAGCCCCGGAGCAAAATGTTAGGTCATCTATAATAAGGGCTGGGTGAAAAACCTTCAACTCAAAATGAAAGATACAATGACACAAAGAAACTTATCAAGGCAACCTTTGAAAGCAGTTAAGAAACCAATTCTTCTTTTTTAAAGAAAGTCCGCAGACAAAAGACATTCCCTGATCAGCTTGTGTCAAGTTCCATGTAGAATAAACTTTCTTCACAATCTCAAGAGCCAAGTTTCTGTGCCAATTTTTTTTTTTTCCTATTTATGAGGAAAAGGAGAGGAAACAGAAACTTAAAAATGAAACAGTAGATTAAACTCACCTTTCCCCAGTTAGGTAGCTTTAATAAGTGGTTTATATTTTTTATCAAATTTCATTCCATTTAACTTTTCATAATAACTATAAATGACACTGACGAGATACAGTTGGTATTGACAAGAGAATTGGTTCATGTATAAAATGAGAAAAGAAAAATGTTCCATTCCACTTTAAAATTGGAAGATGAAAGAGCACATTCCAGGGAGAAAGAATGTATTTTTTCTCAGGAGTTAACATTTAGTTCTCCTGGCACTAGAAATGCTGAACTTCTGAGAAAGATGTTAACAACAAGATCAGAGCTGTATCATGGGGGAAAAGGATAGGCTAATTTCAGAGATCCTGCAATTGAAAAGATTGTTTCTTTGGGCTTCAGTGAATTAACTATTTGTCCCCCCAAAATTAATATGTTGAAATCCCAATACACTTCTACAAATGTGATGGCATTACGAGGTGGGGGATTTGGGAGTTAAGTCATGACGGCAGAGTGCTCATGAATGCTATTAGTGTTCTTATACAAGGGACCCCAGAGAGGGCTGTCTCTCTCCACCATGTGAAGATATAAGTCAGCAATCTGTAACCTAGAAGAGGGTCCTCCCCCGAACCTGATCATGCTGGCTCCCTGGTCTTGGACTTCTAGCCGGAGAATTGTGAGAAATAAATGTCTATTGTTTATAAGCCTCCAAGTCTAAGCTGGAAGCTATAACAGCCTGAGCTAAGGTACCTGCTTCTAAAGTCTGACTCACCATTCTGTATTAAGTTTCAGACTGTTTTCCAACCACTCATTTCCAAATGGACCATTCATTTTGCACAAATGTTATCCAGACCTGAATGCCTGAGAAGGAACCCCTTCTTGATATAGGTAATGTTCTGGTTTCCACTCCAACACTTTAAATGACAGCATTTTAGTAACTGCAACTCTTCTTGTCAAGGAGTCAAAAAGTAAGATGCCAGTAATTCACAGTGGGAAGATTCTTAGTTTAACACGTTAGAAGGGAAGAGAAAAAGATCTTTTTCTTCAATAATATTCACAGTTAAATGGTAAAGTAAGTGAAAAAGTTCCGCACTTGGTAGCAGTGAATAACTGTCTTCCACCGGGGTTGATAGGGAGGATCATTAACCATCAGAGAAATTGCTAACTGCCCTGGAACACAGCACATTCTTGGGTGAAAAGTCACTTGCATGCCTGTTGGAGCCATCACTATGGATCGCCGGCCATTCTGAATTGGAGTTTGAGGCTGACATCTGAAACCACAGGTTGTCTTGTTCATTGTTTCTTCATGTTTTTCTAGGGGTTATTTAAGCCTCTCAAATGTGAATTTCACACATGTTGCTTGGGCTGCACCCATCCATCATCTCATGATTTGACACAAAACCCATTTTTTAAATGTTTTATTTATATAGAACATCAGCTATCACCTACCCATATATCCAGTCATGACCTGCACTGTTTATAATTTAGGTTTCATGTTAAAACTTCCAGCTAGATGCTGTTATCTTCAGTTTAAGGGAGGGTAATACCAATTTTGACTCAGGAGAATTTAAGAAACTTGTTCAATTTTGTTTCACCAATAAGTGACATCTGAAATTTGAGCCTATGTGTTTCTATTTCCCAAGTCTGTATTCTTCATCCTTTCCACTATATAGCCTTGCAGCTTACAAACTTCCCTTCAATCATAAATGTCTATTCCCTTAAAGCAATGGTTTTCTATTATATAGGATAGCAATATCTGAATAGTCAAAGATGTGTTCTCATAATTTGATTCCAAATTTGTTCCAAGAAGAATCCACACGCCTCTTGTCTGTCCCTTCAGGTCCAGAGGAAGCAATGTATCCACTGTTCAGCACCACCCCTCACCCATCACCATCACTGCCAATACCTACCCTAAGGTTCTCTTTCCTGTTGAGCCACTTGATTTATGTTTAACATTATACTAATTACTAAAGCAGTTGATGAGTCCCACCTTGTAAAATGTTAAAGTCTAAAGATTAAAAATAAAAGAGGGCAGACATGGTGCATCATTTGAGGTGAGGAGTTTGAGACCAGCTTGGCAAACATGGTGAAGCCCAGTCCCTATTAAAAATACAAAAATTAGATGGGCATGGTGGCGGGTGCCTGTAATCCCAGCGACTTTGGAGACTGAGGCAGGAGAATCGCTTGAACCCAGAGGCGGAGTTTGCAGTGAGCTGAGATGGCAACACTGCACTGTAGCCTCTGTCTCAAGAAAAAAAAAGAGTACTTCATATGTGAAGTTTGGCTTTTTCTTTTTGTCACTGTAAACATTGTCAATAGAAAATTTTAAAAGAAAAATAAGAGTTCCAAAAAGTTCAAGATATATGTGACTTGATTATTTAGCCATTTAATGAGAGCTTTAGTCTTAGTTGTTGAAAATCTATGTGAATTTCTCTCTATTTGTAGTCAAACCTTTCTATATGTACATAGGATTTTTGAGGGGGAAAGAAATCAAATAATTATATATTTTAACTTCATTTAGGTGCCCCAATCTTAAGCAGATGAAATATAGATTTCCTGCTTTTTCCCAACCCCTGACTTCACTTTAAATTCTTCTCAGCTGATGTGGTTTAAAGCTAAGTATGTTTTCTTTCTTTTATAGCTTAACGTTACACAAGAATTTCTCTGGTTCTTCCAACTTCATGGCACACATGGCATTCTGTCCTTATCAAAAATCAGATCATTTCTCTTAAAGAGAAAAAAACTGGCATCAAGGCAAACCCTGGAGATGAAAGCAAGGGTTAAGTTTACTTCCAATATTAGGGAATGATTCGGAAATAAATGTCGAGGTTAAAAAGTCCAGATGGCAATTCAACTGTATCCTCACTATAAACATGATTTGATTTATGGGAACTACTAATGGTATCTCCGTTTAGATCTGGACAGCTTTGCTTTCTCTCATCTGAGTTTTAAATTCATCAGATTCTTTTACTCCCACTATCAATCCTTCACTACAAAGAGACACTCCTCATCCAGAATTTGGGAGTATCTTACAATGCAGAAATTGATAAATGTTAACAACCCTAATCCATGCAAATTACTGTCTGTTGTCATTATTTATAACCTGGCGGATGTGCTTATTCAAAAGATCCTCAAAAGGCTTTGACAATTCATGCTTCCAGTTGTGAAACATCTTTTGCTCTTCTTCCTTCTTTCATAAGGGATCCCACTGAATTAGTTTTCACTTTTTTTCTTTGCCTGACATTGCAATTATTAGCTTTCTTGCCTTTGTCAGAAAAATCCATCGGAGATGTTTATCTCCTGGGGCAAATCTCAGAGAAACAGCATGTTTATCACTTCAAGGGGCTGTAATCCAAAGGCAGCCCCAGGCCCACCAGTTTTATAACATAGGGACTGGAGGAGGAAGCAGCCATGTAATTGAACAACAGTGATACAATAAACTCCCGCCATGAGCCTCACTGCCTCCCTGGCCTGTCTTTGTTCTCTAACTTATGCTGATTAAATGTACAAGCTGAAATCATACTAATTTAATCTCTTATTTCCATTTAACTTTGTTCAACTCACAAAGTATTGGCCTGGATAGTGGACACTATTCAGAATTAGGTCACTTTCTTCCATAGCTAGAATCAGTGAGTTTCATGTATTGGCCAATGTTGACTAACATCTAATTTAAATATCATACCAGGAAAGGGGATAGTTTGAATCAGAAGGATGGCCGGAATAACCAGATGCATTTTACCTTATGTTGCAAGGATAAACATAACCAAGGTATCTCTTCAATAATAGACACATAATTGTGTATCACTCTTCATATTCTTGTAAGACCCAGTCCTAATATCATTTCCATTATGAAACACTTAGTCATTCCAGAACCTGCATGTACTGCTCCCTCCTCTGTTTTCCCAGTGGGACTTTGGATACTCTTTGATTCATTCAATAGTCAACACAACTTATTACACTTTTAGAAACCGTGTTACTCACAGCTTGAAATATAATCAGGCAAGACACCTTCCGTGAGCTCAAGGGAGAGAAGTAACAGCCAGTTGCAATAAATCATCCATAAGCTCAAGATATAGGGCTATGCAAGAAGGGCATCTTCCTTGTTGGGTTAAGGTCATGACCCAAGCAGAAATAGGGAAAAGGCAAAAAAAAAAAAAAAAAAAAAAAAGGCTTTATATCATTAGGAAATTGATAATGAATGCTTTCTCTTGTCAGAAGAACACATTTTGGGGGAAAACTACTGGTAGAATGAATTGGTTTAAATATAGAATTCAATGGTAAGAATAGAATTAAAAAATAGACTGGATAATTAAGCAGAGGTCAGTCTGTAAAGGATTAAGAATTTATATTTTCTTACTAGGCCAATAGAAGTTAGGACTTACAGGTGAGTTATTGTGGAGATCTGAATGCAGTGAAAGGTTAGTGGAATGAATAAAAGTCTGGAGAGTCAGCAATTATCAGGAGACAGAATCAAAGGAGACTGTTGACTACTTGAGTATGGGAGCCAAATACAAAGAAACACAGAAGAATACACAAATTTCTGTTCCAAGAAACTGCAAGGCAGTGATACCTTTGATTGATAGGGAACTCAGTACAAAGAACCTGTTCCAGGGAGAAAATATGGAGTCCGATTGTTTCAGTGTGGAGTTTAAGTTGCCTATGAAACATTCATTTGGGATGTCTGAGAAGGTATATATTTCTATGGTGTGTTTACTTTCAGAATAGAAACTATTTTGTGCCAGTTGGAAAAAAAAGCTATTATGATTTGGAGAGAGGGCTAAGAAGAAATACCAGAGAAGTAGGAGGAAACCCAGAGGGAGAATTCATTCCCACAGAAACCAAGGAAAAAGAACACGTCAAGAGAGAAGTGAAGGCCAAGTGTGGTACATTTCAAGGAAGTAAAGTAAACCGTGAGGATTGATAAACATCTGTATAATTTTAAGGAGTGAATAAGTCATTGGTGGACTTAGCTGGAGCATTCTTAGGGGTGCGTAGGGGCCCAAGACAAATTACAAAGATGTGAAGAGTGAGGGAGGAGAAAAAAGGAAACGTGCTGAGTAGTTTTTTTCAAAAAATTTAGATAAGGGAGATAAGCATCTCTATCATAGATCATGTTAGTTCCTTTGAATCTACAAGCTAGTCTTTTTTGTCTGCTTCCTCAAACCGCAGTGCTGGATTGAGCTTTTGTAGTCAGTTGAGTTTTTAAGTTATTGGGAGAGTCTCAGTTTCCAACCTAGTGCCTGGAACTCTGTAATGGACTGCTAAGTCATTGAAGGACTGGGGAAGACATGGTGAACACATTTTCTGTTACTATTTTCCAGAGAAACACCTATTATTTTGATGGAAATTATTTGAAGGCATTGGAATACAAACCTGTGTGAAGTGAGTTAAATCTCCGCAAGGTCAACATACACTGTATTTAATTACACCTTCATGGCAACTCAATTATGTCCTTCTTGCCGACAGAAAACTGAATTCCTTAAAAATTAAATGAATTAAAATTTGTATATGACAGGACTATTATACCAGTAACAGTTCCACTGCAAGTACATGAGACTCTCATGGTAATAACTGAAGACTAAAGGAGATGTCTGTGTAGACAGCTGCTCATTTACTGCCTGAGGCTCAGAATCAATCATAACTCCAGGTGAACTGAATCCCTCAGAGCACCAGTGGAAGCCTGAGAAGCATTCCAGGAGACCTCTGCTTGACTGACTTCTCAGATATATATAACACAGGCTGAAGTGTTCTGTCAGAACTCATCATTTAAGTGTTCAAAACTCCATTAAAATATTCATTTAAAAGAAAAAGAGCTGCAGACTTGATGCAGGAAGGATCTCTTCCATGATTCTGGGGTTTGGAGCTCAGGTGGTACAATGGTGATGAAGATGGAGATTTGGACGTGGCCAGTGTAAAGATGGTGACTTAGCAGGGAGGATTGATGAGTGAGGAGAGAGCAGATGTAACCGGAAGAGGAGATGACTAGCCTCAGAACCCTGTGAAACACTAGCATTGACTACTGGGCAGGGAAGGAAGAAGCCTCAAAGGGACCTCAGAAGAATGGTCTCTATCCCACAGGAGTGTACACTTTATTTCTAGTTCTCTTTGGATCTTTGACAAAGGAAAATAAAATCCATTAAGTTAAGCATTAACCATCTCTCAAGATACGTTTTCCAAAATTGTGTCTTTCCTTTAAAATATTCCCCAATGCATTCTATTTATTGTTTTGGGAATTTTCTGTGAATACTTGACCAACATTTATGGAGCACCTACTGTATAGCCCGTATCACAAGTAACAGCTAGCCACTTACCCTTGCATTATCTCATATAATGTTCACTGTCAATGTAGATGGGAAATTGATGTCCACACTGAAAATGGTCCTGGATCACATACCAGTAAGAGACAGGATTAGAATTTGAACCTATATTTTCTGAATCCTATGATCTTTCTACGATGGTTAGTTGGCATGCCTATTTGATACATATATTGGTCATAAAATGTATGTTCTTATATCTTTCTCAAAAGTTTAAGATTTTTGGCTTGTACAACCAGTCATGTTACTACACAGTGATACTGAGAGTACTGTAAAAGGCATCAAATATCTAACCCTCCCCACAGTTGTCTCTCTGGCTTATGCAGAACCTGTATGACAAGGGACCAGAGATATGTGTTGGGTGATCATCCTCTGAACTCAGTCTCTACAAATTTCAGTGTTTGGAAATACATGAGAAATATATGTCTTAAGCTGGGCTAATGGCACATACATGAAGTCATAGTCTAAATGTGACATATAAAGTTTGCTGTGTTTTGAAAAGTATATTGGCCATCTTTTTGCATACTCTCTGACACTTGGGAGTTCAACTGCACACCAACCCCTTATATTTTGAAATCTCCTATGAGAAAAATAAAATAATTTTTAATTGGCATCCCATGTTCATAGACCATGAGATAACAAAGTAAGATTTCAGAAAGAAATGAATAGGAGAGACTAAATGTTATCAAGTTTCTGAGAGAGCCAAGAGAAAAACTCTCTTTTTCTTTAGAAATGTGTGGGTGGAGGAGAGGGTTGTTAGCTATCTGCTCTGTGATCCTGTGGCAACCTGAGGAGTAATTTAAAAGTTCCAAGTGATTGACAAACCTTGTTTTATTCTTATTTTACATATTTATATGAATAATGACATACATGAAGATGCTATATATTAACCTTAGCTTAAAGCTTTAATTATTGTAAATATAAAACACACACACAAAAGTATCAATGACACACACAAAGGAGTTCAATGAGTTATTATCAACACAGGCATGTGTAATCCACACTGTGTCAAAAGTTAGAATGCTCCCAGAAACCCTGTCTCCAGCAAATCTGTTCCCAATCACAGCACCATTCCTTCTTCCAAAGATCACTACACTTCTGACTTTTGAGAACATTATTTATTTGCTCTCTTTATACACTGACCACCTACATATGCATCCTTAAACATGGCAGTTGAGTCTTGTCTTCTTTTGAACTTTATGTAAACTTTATATTCTATTGTGTCTGGCTTCATTTATATCCATTGTGTTTGAGAGATTCATTAAGTTACTATGGGAAACTGTAGTTCATAAGTCTTTTTGTATATTCCATTATTATGGGATTGTAATTATTTACCCATTCTGTTATTGTTGGACATTTGGGTTGTTTTAGTTTAAGTTTATTAAAAATGATGTCTCTATGAACTTTCTTGTATCTGTATTAGTCTGTTCTCACACTGCTACTACCCAAGATACTGCCCAAGACTGGGTAATTTATAAACAAAGGAAGTTTAATTGACTCTCAGTTCTGCAATGCTGGGGAGGCCTCAGGAAACTTAACAATTATGGTGGGAGGGAAAGCAGGTATGTCTTATATGTGTGAGAAAGAGCAGTAAAAACTGCGTTAGAAAACCATTAGATGTCGTGACAACTCACTCACTATCACAAGAACAGCATTGGAAAAACTGCCGCCATGATCCAATCACCTCTCTCCTGGATCCTCCCTCAACCCATGGGGATTATGAGGATTACAATTCAAGATGAGATTTGGGTGGGGACACAGCCAAGCCATATCACCGTCTCATGGTGGATATTTGAACACATTTTGCTGGGTATATACCTAGGAATCAAATTAAGAAATCATACAAGATGCATATCCTCAATGTTAGAAAAAATTCTTAAACAGTTTCTCAAAGTGGATGTGACCAATTTACACAACTGGATGTGTTTGCATTGCTTCACACAGCCAGTGTTTCTGTTTTTGTATTCCTTTTAATTTAGACATTCTGGTAGATATTTAGTAGTATCACTTTGTTTCTATTATACATGATTCTAATTTTATTTCTATTATACACGATAATGTTGAGTGCTCTTTTGTATGTTTTTGATCATATGGACATAGTCTTTTATGAAATCTCTTTACAAGGCTGGTGTCAAGTTTTCCAATTGGTTGCCTTTTCCTTATCGTTAATTTATAGAAGAGTTTTCCTTGAGGCAAGAATTTTACATTATCGATTCAATTTTTTTTTAAAGTAGTGGTGTTAGTCAATGCTCCCATTCATTTTTGTATTTATTTTGCTAAATAAATTTTTTAGAAGTTTGCCTTTTTATGTAAATTTTGAAATTTGTTAACACAAGTTTTGTCAAAAATATCTTCTTTTATCCTCTTTTATACTTGAAACTTTTATCATAGGATTAGTGGTTATGGCTCAGATATAAGTTACTTGCTCCTTCTCAGATATTTCTTGGACAAATTCATTACAACTACAGCAATTTTTTTTTTTTTCCAGTGAACAACTTTTGGCTGTCCTGATTCTCTCTATGATGCAGTTACTTTTAATTAATTTTTGCTCTTATATTCATTATTTCATTTTTTTCCTACTTCTTTTAGGGCTGGTTTGTTCTCTTTCTTACCTGAGACGAATTTTTAGTTTATTACCTTTCAGCCTTTCGTATTTACCAAGGTGTGCATTTAAGGCTAGAAATATTCCTTTAAGCATGGCTTTAGATGTCTTTCATTGTTTTTACATATCATACTTTTTTATTATCACCCAGCTTCAGATATCTTTTTAATTCTCATTTTGACTTTTTCTTTGACCTGTGGGTTATGTTCCATGTCCTGGTATATAGTAGGCATGAATATTTTAAATTCTATGTTTGATAGTTCCAACCCCTCAAGCTTTTGAACAGCTTTGTGTAGTGCTTTAGGTTTTTGCTGGCTTTTATTCATGTTACTTTTTTTTTTTATAAACTGGTGAAATTTTATTGTGGGCTTTAAGTTATATTTTTAAAATTATTTGTAGAAATAGTGTAAGAGCTAGGATAATGTCCCCTCCTTTAGAGATGATTAACAGTTGTTTCTACCAGGTACTAGATGCAATATCAAAATGGAATTTTCTTTATCCAATTTATTGGTTAGGAAGATTCAAAGCTGAGCTGCAATTTCTATGAGAGACTGTCAACATCCACTTTACTCTTCCTCCTAAGCTGTGAATTCTTCTGTGGATCAGCTTAAACAAGGATGTTCATCTGGGTCCCCTTTGCCAAGTTTCAGACTCTGTTCTCTGATTCTCTAGTCTCCTTGGGTGGTCATAATCATCGATGATCTCTTCTCCTCTCAACCACCCCATTTTGAATGGCAACTTCCCCCAGGAGAAAAATGATTCCAAATCTCAGGCTCCTGTTCATTAGATCTCTTTCCTCCTCTGTATCCTGGCCTAGCCACTTTGCAGTGTCCTGATAGCAATTTTGTATCTTCAAAGAGAAGATATAAATGACTTTTCTGGTTATCCTCGCCAGTCCAAATTGCCTAGTACATTATTACTAAAAGCAGAAGTCCGACCGGAGATATTTTTGTTCTATAATATAAATAAAAGGCAATAAGATTCTCCTTGTTTTTTATATGTAAATTTAACTAGGCAACATGAGTTACCAGGCCTAACTTACTCACTGCATCTCAGCTTTTGTCCTGATGTAATTGGGTCCTTACTCAATTATATCATTATAGCATATTGCTCTGAGAGACTTTTCCTGTTACAAGCATATGGTGTTTTTAGTTCTACTGTTAATTCTTTTCCACTGGACTTGTTTAAAACATGCTCATTTCCAATTTAGAGTCTGGGCAATGCATGTATTTCATTCTAAAATGCCTGGCCAGCTTCTTCAGGAGATAAAATTCTGAACTGGTCACTTAGACTTGCATATATTTTCTAGAATTTATTTGCAGAGTTCTCAAGTACCAGTTATAAAGATTTGAGAAAGGATCTACAACCTGTCTTACTAAATTAGTAAACACGGGCCTCTTATTTCATGTGGAATGCCCTCTATCAAGGCAAAAGAATAAAAGCTTGGGACAGTTTGACTGAGAGATTTGAATCTAAAGTTGTGTAAAACTATCCAAAAATTAATTCAAGGTTTTCAGTGAGGACTCACAAGAATTTTGAGCCATGTACCTACATACATATCACAGCGGGAGAGATTACACAGATTTCCATGAAGCTGTCAGTCAAAATGAGGGAAAGAAGTCAGTTTAATAATGTTAAAAGGAAATCCATTTGTTCACATTTCAAGTAATAGTGAATATTTATTACTTTTTCTGTTCTGAAGCTCTTCTCTTTTTGCTGGGGGTAATCTCTTTCTCCCTGTTTTGGAGAAACAGTTTCTCCTTCCTTATACAAATACGTGATCTGAAATGGTGCCTCCATCTACTTCCGTGGTCAGAGGATATGGTCTAGGTGTGGAAAGGTTTCCCAATCTGAAGATCACATTTCCTTCTCTACAGTTATGGCTCTGGGGGATGGACAGGTGACCTGGTCCTGGTCGATCAACCTAGACCTTGCCTGGGATTATGTGATTTAAACTTATTTAAAAAGTCTTTATTTTGTGTAATGACAGCTCTAGAAAGATGTGAGCCCAAAGTGTCTGGCAGAATGAGACCATCAGAGGTAATGAAGCTCCTACAGAGAAAAGCAAAGGTTAATAATAGCCAAACTTCTGATGATATTTGCGCATTCTGCCCCACTGACCAAGAGGCTGCTTTACTCCCTGCCCTGCCAACAGTTCGGACAAATGGTCCATTAAATTATTCTTTTTTGATCTAAGCTACTTTGAGTTGGATTCCTTTAATTTGTAACTAAATTTATAGGGTTGCCAAATAAAATAGAGTATGCCCAATGTCTTAGTCTGTTTCGTCCTGCTGCAACCAAATACCAGAGGCTGGGCAATTACAACAAATAGAAATATACTGGCTCATGGTTCTGGACACTGGAAAATCAAATATCAAGGTGTCAACATCTAACCGGGCCTTATTGCTGTGTCCTATTTAGGGGAAAGCTGAAGGGCAAGAGACCACGAGAGAGAGAAAGCAAGAGAGGGGATGATCACACTCTCATGATAACAAACCCAGTCTCCTCATCATGGCACTAGTCTACTCACCAGGGAAGGACTCTTGTGACGTGAACACCTCTCAAAAGTCCCACTTCTCAATATCATCACAATGGCTGTTAAATTTCAACATGAGTTTCGGAGGAGACAAATATTCAAACCCTGGTACCCAGTTAAATTCAAAACCAGACAAACAGAAGGAAAAATGTCTTAGTATAGATATGTCCCTAATATTGCATGAAACATATATGTGCACTAAAAATTATTTTTTGTTTACTTGAAATGTAAATTTAACTGGTCATCCTGGTTGTTTATTTGCTAAATCTGACAACCTCAAATTAAAAGAATCTTAACCAATATGTGGGTTATATTCTGTTTGTATTATAAATTCTGGAATTTCCTGGGTAAAAATCCTTCATTAAAGTGCGTTCATTTTTACTAATTTATTCTCAAAATGACTGAATTGTTTTTACTAAGGTTTTATTTAACAACTTTATTTTTATTAAATTTCTGCTGTGCATAAGACAAGTTACTAGGCTGGTTGCAGTAAGAGATAAAATAGATCTGAAATCCTTATAGCTAAAGATCTTAAACTACTTTGGGAAAGAAAACTAAATTTATTAATATAATTTATGGAAAATATAAAATTGAATAATACAATCTTCAATTTATTTAACCCCATATAATTTACAAACTATTTTGAGATCACTTCTCATTAAATTCTTAGAACTTTGTGAAATAAGATTATTACATTTGTTCTCATTCTTTAAAAGAATAAATTGGAGTTTAAAGAAATTAAGTGACTTTCCTAGATCTCTCAGATAATATGTGACATAGCCAAAATTTAATTCCAATTATTTTTACTCCAAAGTTTTTCACTCTATTACTCTACTATTCATTATTAAATAAAATTCTGGGATATATGATAGGCGGTATAAATAAATACTAGGTGAAATCAGAAAGAAAATTGATAAAGGAGGAAGGACATGAGAATGGCTTTAAAAGTTCGTTATGATTTAAATAACAGAACACAAGAAATGAAAGGTATGTAGGAAAGAGGAACACAAAGGGTTTGAGACGTGTGAGAGCGTGCATTTCCAAGAAACCTTTGGAGCTTTATGGGATAGAAGTCAGGGAAGTTGTTAAATTGTACGCTCAGTCAGCTCTGCCTGCACTCACATGTGTAAAAGAGACAAGCATCATCATCAGCTCAAGTCAGCAACAGGAAATCATATCACATCCCTAATCTGTTGACTCCACTGCGCTCCTAGACCACTATTTCATGATTCTTTCTAACTCTTCAAACTTCCAATCCACTGTTCCCCATTCTCACTCTCATTTGATGACCTTTATTTCCAGCTTATTCACAAAGTAGAAACCATTATAAAGTAATTTGCTAATGACTTACAAATGCAAATCTTTAGACTACTGTCTGGACTCTGTATTTGTATCTCCAGCTGCCTACTCATCATGTTTATTGAGATATCCAGTGAGTTTACCAAACTTTCCATACACAAAGCCAAATTGCTGATAATTTTCTGCCCCATACCTGCTCTTCTTACCTCTTCTCCAATCTCAGCAAGCTGTAATGCCATCATTCTACATGTTTTTGCCATTATTCTCAACTCTTCTCTCACACTTCACATATAGTTCAGTGTCAATTCCTTTATGTTCAATATTTAAAACATACCTAGAATGTAATTGCTTGTCACCAGCTACTGCTGTCCCCTTGGGACAAGGCATCATTATCATCATCTGGACTATCACCATTGTCTTCTAACTAGACTGTCTTCTTTGAGCCTTGCTCCCATTCGGTCTACGAGTAACAGCATCTAAATGATCCATGCTGCATATTTGCTTATAACCTGCTAATGGTGGGTTTCCACCCACTCCGGGAAAGCCTAAGTCCTAGAAATGGCCTAAAGGTTCTACAAATGTGGCCTTCTGTCATCTCTCCAACAATATCCCCTACTACTGTCATCATTTTCTTTCCCTGCACTCCAGCTTCCCAGGTATTCTTGCTATAATAATAATATACTTTTTAAAAGATGTAAGCCGCTTTGACCTCAAGGCTGTGCAATGGATATTCTCTCTGCATAAACTTTTCTTTACCCAAATGCCAGCCATGGTTTACTCTCTCATCTCTTTCTAGTCTTTTACTTCCCCTTTTACAAGTTGCAACAGCACAGTGATCACTGGTGTTCTCGATCCGCTTTCCCTGCCCTATTTTCCTCTCCCACATTTATCATAATATCATACACTATATATATTTTACTTATCCATTTATTGTCTGTCTCCTCCCACTAGGACAAAAGCTCCATAGGGAAAGGGTCAATGTTGTATCCGTTGCTACATTCCTTGAACTGAACACAGTGCCTTTTACAGAGCAGACTCAATAAATATTTGTTGAATGAATAAATGGCTGTGCCTATACAAGTCTGATCTATGGTAGGCTTTGAATTTAGGCAGTGAAGTAGAGGGATACTGAGACACAAGATTTTTGGCTATGTGAAAATATGTGGAAATTAATATGGCAGAAATAGCTAGGTTATATCATATATTGGCTAAACTAAGTCATCTGAGAGGGTTTGTGGTGTCGGCAGAGGCCCTCAGGACATACACGGGGTCCGAGAAGAGAAGTTTCTCAAAGTGTTCTCACAGCTACAGGATATGATCACTATATGCAAGACAAAGAGACCAGATGGGAGGCTGTCACAGTGTTCCAGGTTTGAAATGATATGAGTATGAATTAAAAGTGTGACTGACAATGAGGAAGACAGAAAGGCACAGATTTGAGAGACAGTTAAAGAAATAATCCCTAGGATTAAAGGACAAAAATGAATGTGGAACATAAATTGGAAATTCTGGATAACAAATGACCTTAAGGTTTCCAGATTAGAATACTGTTAAAACAATTGCATCCCTGATTTATAAGAGCTATTTGGCCAAGTTAAATGGTTTCTTTTTGCTGTTTTTGACTTATTTTGTACTTTTTCAGGGAAGAGAGCAATGGTGGGTAAAAGATGGAGGCTGAATACACAGTCACTAAGGACTTGTGATTTTCCCAAACTTGTGAAAATCCTTCTGGAATCAGACTAATGCCTGAATACCCCAGGTCACTGTAGATCTGTTTTGAGTGTATCAATGTCTGTATTTCTCTACAGCACGATGAGGCCACATATTTCCTATAGTATTTCTATTGAAAAGGACTTTTATATTGCTGTTATCCCATAATGCCACCAGTAAAGATACGTCTAGTGGTGTTATGACAAAATAAAGTCAAGGTCACTCGGGAACGTTTTGACTTTGCTGGGAATTCTCCAGTTTCTCACGAAACTCCCAGTAGTTGTGTGTCGGAACAGGTCACTGTTACGGTTTATCAGCTACACTCAGCGGTAGAAGCTCGCACACCATCTGTTCTCAGATGCCTGGTTTTGCCCAGAGCTATTTGTTCTTCGTTTTTTTTTTTTCCCCTCACCAATTTCCACAAATACCAAGCAAGAAAATCTTAACAAATTTTGCTAGTATTGGAGTGTTAAATGAATTAAACTTGGTGAGCCTAGCTCATTGAGGGATTGTGCTAAAATTCATGCATACAGAGGAACAGCAATTCTCCTGCAAGCAGATGATCCCTAGGCAGACTTGCTTAAAAGGTTGAATAAGTAGGTGAAAAGCCGTTCTCTCTTTTCCTTGTAGCTCCTTTTGCCCACCACTAAAGATGAGGAAATGAAGGGAATAGGCACTGACACATCATTTTAATTACCTGCCACTCGTGAGAATGACAATATGCTGAGCTCTATACCAGGCACTTTACATGTAAGATCATGGTTGAGAAGGTATCTGGTTGCTTCAACCTAATTATTATTTTTAAGTTAGAAATCACTTTTAGAAATTAGAGAACACAGATGCCTCTCATTCTTATACTGGTGACTCTACTTTATTGGAGAAACCCAATTTCCTGAAGAGGGAAGAGTACAAGTTAAAATGTCAGAGATGCTGGTATGACAGCCAGCTCAACACACCCAGCTGACGTCACTTTGATCCAATCAATCTTTACATATCTCGGTTTTCTTAGTTTTGAAATAAGGAAAACAGTATAAACACCTTTTAATGAAAAGGGAAAATCACAACTGCACAAGTACCTGGCACCCCATAAATATGAAAGACATTAAACCTCATATAAATGTAAAAACTAGAGAACATGAATACTTCTTTGATACACTTGACTTAAAATACTGTTCCATGATACATAAAGTTGTGGGTTAATCATTTTCTGCTGCTTAAAATTTACTATTCAGTGGAGAAATGAAAGCCTCCGGCCACATAAAACCACTCAGATCTTACTGTTGAAGCAGCCATGTTTCTACGTGTTGAAGAAGCACGTAGTTAGCTAAAGCAGATTGACATGCTCTATGCCAAGGTCAGAGTAGATACATGCAGAAAATTCAAAATTCAGGTTGGACACAGTGGCTCATGCCTGTAATACCCAGTATGGTGGGAGGCCGAAGTGGGCGGATCATGAGGTCAGGAGATGGAGACCATCCTGGCTAACACGGTGAAACCCTGTCTCTACTAAAAATACAAAAAATTAGCCAAATGTGGTGGTGCACACCTGTAGTCCCAGCTACTCTGGAGGCTGAGGCGGGAGAATTGCTTGAACTCCCGCCTAGGAGGCGGAGGTTTCAATGAGCCAAGATCCCGCCACTGCACTCCAGCCTGGGCGACAGAGAGAAAAAAAACCAAAAAAACAAAAAAAACCACTTACTTGTTAAGATACGCCATCCTTCATTGGACTGTGACTTGGAATATGGTTTTAAATATTCTACATTTTTACTGTCTTGTTCAGTTTAGCTTGAGGAGCTATTGCGCATATTACATAATCTATTATAGGCTGTTTGGAATGAAATTTAGATACATGTTACCTAAAATGGTTAACAGTAAATTTACAATACTTACAAGTGGCTTTGTTCATATTCCTTCATTCAACCAGTATTTATCTAGTCCCTCTGTGTCTGGAGTTGGTTGCTTCCTGTGGGTTTGTGGTCTCGCTGACTTCAAGAATGAAGCTGCAGACCTTCGCAGTGAGTGTTACAGCTCTTAAAGGTGGCACAGACCCAGAGTGAGCAGCAGCAAGATTTATCCTGAAGAGTGAAAGAACAAAGCTTCCACAGCATGGAAGGGGAACCCAGCGGGTTGCCACTGCTGGCTGGGGTGGCCAGCTCTTATTCCCTTATTTGTCCCTGCCTATGTCCTGTTGATTGGTCTATTTTACAGAATGCTGATTGGTCCATTTTATAAACCTCTCTCTAGCCATAGAGTGCTGATTGATGTGTTTGTACAGAGCACTGATTTGTGCATTTTACAAACCTCTAGCTAGCTATAGAGCGCTGATTGGTGTGTTTTACAATCCTAGCTACAGAGTGCTGATTGGTGCATTTTACAATCCTCTTGTAAGGCAGAAAAGTTCTCCAAGTCCCCACTCGACCCAGGAAGTCCAACAGGCTTCACCTCTCACTTCTACATACAACATATAGTGCTGGCCAAAGGGGAGAAGTATGCTAACATTTAAAATACATTTCTGCCTTGAAAGATTTGTAATTTAGTGGCAATAATAAGAGGAAAAGAGAGTGGACTTGAGAATAAGCCAGAGAAGGCTACAGTCACTGAAGAAGGACTGCAAAACCTCATTGTCTCCAGTGGCAAGGTTAAACTTCAACCACATACACCATGCATATAAATGCATCATGTGTATTCAGTGCATATTCATAACCCTCCTGAGGGTCCAGTTCTACAGACATAGAGTCAGCCAAATGTTGTTGGAAATTGGGTGTTTGCATGGGACTGTCCACAATGGCCCTCCCTCTCTAAGGTTAAGGCTAGACCCAGAGAGCTCCTAGCAAAGCAGTTTAATACAACAGACTTGAGTGGCAGAGATTTGAGGTTGAGCTGCACTTTGTTCCTTGTTTACCTTGCAAGTTTGAGCAATGTATTTACATTTCTGGAGCCTCAGTCCCTTATCTGTAGAAATGGACAATCACAGTAGTCTCTAGTGAGTCATCTAGAGAGGCCTTTAGATAACAAGAAAACTGCTTATTTAATAGGCAAATATAAAGTCCTCATTACTCTGTAAATTGACTGGATATTTAATGATGATAAAGCATTACTGATATAAAATTTTAGAAGCAATGATGTTAAATTTATTTTTTGAGAGTGGTCTTTTGAAGCTATGTATGGACATATACAAAGGTTCAATATAGTATTAGCTCTACTTTTACATAATGAAATATGTAAATTGAAATACATGTAAGTATTATAAGTTGAAATATACAAATTGAAAAAATAGTATATAGATATGCATTTATAAGTTCAAATATTTCATAATAAAAGTTTATAGAAATGCAAGATGCTTGAAGAATGGAATGAATGAAATGCCTTTTCCCAAAACCAAAATATTTTTTCCCTATTTTTCTCATGGGCTCTCGTCATTTACTCAGGGACACACTGGATATACATAGACAGCAAAAGGAAAAACTATGGAAATAATTCCCAAGCATCCTTAAACTAAAAAGGGAAACTATTGCATGTTGCCAAAATCTGGGAAGGCCCTCCAGCTTCCCCACCCTGGGTCTCCCTTTATGATGCCTACTACAATGTGGATTTATGTTCACCAGAATATCACCTACTGTATAACAAGTAGAGTATAAAGTACCATATTGGACTACCATATGGCTACCAACCTCAGAGGTTGGTAGCAACTATCAATGTAGAAATTTGAGAGCAGAATGAGCCTCAGGATAGAACCAGTTCTCACTCAAGCATGCTATATAATTGGCTGTAGTGAGAAACTAAAAAATGTCTCAGAAACCAGATGGATTTGAAATGTTCCATTATTCATAAACAGTTTTTCTTTTTCTTTTTTTTTTTCTTTTTTGCTACTGTACTTGTTCCCATTCCCAAATATTCTGCCACAGAAGATTGCTGAAGAAGGTGTGAAAAGGAACATAAATCTCTGCTTGCTTTTCTGAAAGGTGTACTTGCAGCCACAGCACCCAAGGAGCCAGAGGCAATGGCTGGGGCAATGTGTTCAGGGTTCCCTCTCTACCTGGGCATGTTATCGGTGGATATGTGTGTGAAGGGGCTTCTGGAGGGAGGGTGCGAAGAGGGTCGTGTGTCAATCTGGCCACAGGTAATCATAGCCTTCCAAGTTTTGCGACTAAGAAAATTCATCTTCTCCAAAACTCAAATTGATATTTCCTTCTTTTTCTTGATTCAAATGGCAGTCATTGATGTTCTCACCGGAAGTGGCTCCCCCCAGGTTAAGAATTGCTCAGTCTACTTCCACTGTCCCACCCCACTCCAGTGGGAGAAAGGAGAAGCAAGGACACTTCAGTTGAAGAGCAACACTTTTTTCAAATAAGTAACAATCCAAGCTACAAAAAAGAAACTAATCAGTGACATGTATAAACAATGATGGTTTATAAAACAATCTCAGACAAGCAGACTTGCAGTTTGGCAATTTACATACCAGATGAAATGCGATAAGGAGAGCACCTTTCAAAGAGTATTCGTGTATCGTAAAAGAATGTGAAAGAAGAAAATCCGGGTCCTCTTCTCTGTAACATGGTGATGGGGAATGCAAAGTCGTGCAGCAATCCTGGTAGCCTTTCATCAGACATTTTATCATCCTTTGAAATAATGCATTTACTCTAGGGATGTTGAGAAAATGTCTATTTAAGGCGTTAGTGTAATTATTGCTTAGGGAGAAGTTTGTTTTGTGTGATTTATATAGAGAATGAAATAACCGATAGATTTGAGGTTGGTAATACACAGTATGAAAGATGAATCCTTCTATGCTTTCACACCTCAGTCTTACTCATCCCAACTTCGGTTCATTAAATCCAAACTGCCAGAGGATAAAACCGGACAGATTCATAATTGAGAACTTCATTTCATATGTGGTGAAATTTAACTGTCATTATGATGAAATATAATGTGTTTTCTGTTGGGGTTCTAATGATTTTATTATAGACACCATATTTTTATATGATTGGGTCTCAGTTACGGAGAAGAATGTGCCCTTAGATAACTTGAATAGAAGATAATCTGTGAGTGACTTAGCTATAACTTAAGAATATACTTTTTTTGTTTACAGAAAATATACTCTCTCATATTAGTTCAATATTAAAAATATTTTTAGGTTCTCTTCTCATGTAGCATGGCAATGGCAACCTCTCCAACGCTGTCCTCTAGGCTAAGGACAACATCCACACTTTCGACTCTCCTCTGAAGTATTTGCCAGAGACTGTTGCCACTCATGTATTTTCCAGAAATTTGCTCCTTATAACATATATTATCTCTGCCATACAATATCACCTTTAAAATCTCCCAATCCTTTTGAACCCAGTAGTAATCCTAGAGACTGTCACATTCAATCTTTTCTTTCTATTAACTAAGAGACATCAAGTGACTGGCCCAGGTTCAAAAGCTATCTGGAAAACCCGGGGAGGAATTAAGGGAAGCAAACCCTTCTCAGATGCTAATGGTACTATCTTTTTATAGTTTGTTTTGTATCATTATCCAATTGCTTTGATTAGGACTTACTTCCCAAATGGTTTCAAAAACCTTTGATGGCAGGGAAACTGTTTTATTTATTTACTGTTTTTCTTTACAGTGTAATGCTGGAAACACACTAAAAAAGCAATGAGTATAATGAATATGTTGCATAGTAATAAGGAGAACCATGTTTTTAATTGAGGCAAAATTCACATAACATAAAATTAACCATTTTAAAGTTAACAATTAGGTGTCATTTAATATACTCACAACTATATGAGAACACTCCTTTAATCTAGTCCCAAAATAACTTTAATCACCCCAAAAAGGGTACCCTGTACCTACTAAATAATTATTTCGTATCCTCCCCCTACTTATCCCCTACAAAACACCAATTTGCTTTCTGTCTCTATGGATTTGCCTATTTTGAGTAATTCATATAAATAGAACCATACAATATGTGGACTTTTGGGTCTGGCTTCTTCCACTTAGCATATTGTTTCAAAGTTTAATCCATATCATAGCATGGCTAAAAATATCTTATTATATGTATCTGTCACAATTAGTTTATTTATTCATTGATAGACACTATGTTGTTTCCATCTTTTAGTTCTTGTAAATTGTGCTGCCAGGAGCATGTGTATATGTGTATTTGAGTATCTGTTTTCAGTTCTGTTGGATATATACCTACAAGCGGAATTGCTGGGTCATATGGTAATTCTATGTTTAGCTTCTTGAAAACCTGCCAAACTCGTTCCCATAGTGGCTGAACCATTTTCCGTGAAAAATACAATTTCGAGGATAGAAAATGATATAGTGTGATGTTTGTGCACACAAAAGAATGCCCCTTGACAGTTTGGTAACAACTGTTGTGCAACAGTTGTCATTTATGTGCATTCTCCATTTACAGGTGAGAACTCTGACACATCCAGATTTTGTAAGCTGCATAGAATGAATTTCACAGGATGCATCCAATTCATGGACTCTTACAAGATTGTATCAATACCTACAGCTCTGACCTCTGGGGTAAGTAGTTGTGCTGCTATGCACAGTTGTTGAAGTTGTGCACAACCTATCCTGTCATATGCACCAACCCTGATTAAGTGACAGTTAATTCTTTACATTCCAAACTTGGCTCTTTTGGATGTGAGGAATTATCCATCTACTCTAATGTTTTCAGTCATCTTTTGGAATGCAAGCATCTACTCTACTGCCATCAATCAATAATATCTTTAATGTCGTGCACAAGTCCTTATGCCAGACCATTGGAGGGACTGCAAAAGGTATGAAATGTAGGCCTTACCATCAATGAAGTTAAAGATTCTATGGAGAAATGAAACTGACATGATTGAAAAATTTATTAATATTATAGAAAGTGATATGGTTTGGCTGTGTCCCCACCCAAATCTCATCTTGAATTCCCACATGTTGTGGGAAGGACCCAGTAGGAGGTAATTGAATCATGGGGGCAAGTCTTTCCCATGTTGTTCTCATGATAGTGAATAAGTCTCACAAGATCTGATGGTTTTTTAAAGAGGAATTCCCATGCACAAGCTCTCTCTTTGCCTGCTGCCATCCATGTAAGATGTGACTTGCTCCTCTTTGCTTTCCATTATGATTGTGAGGCCTCCCCCAGCCATGTGGAACTATAAGTTCATTAAACCTTTCTTTTGCAAATTGCTTAGTCTCAGCAGCATGAGAACAGACTATTAGAGAAAGTATTAAAAAATTGTAGGCAAAAAATCTGACTAAATGATTAGGGCAGTCACACAGAAAAGATGAAATTTGAATTAGGCTCTGGAGAAGGGGCAATAGTTCAAAGACAGAGGGGAGAAGAGCTGGTATTCTTAGTGTATTATATAGAGTCTACAAAGCAGGTTTTGGTACAAGTTTGAATAGAAAACAGAATTTATGCGCCAGAGCAGTGAGAGGTGTGAGTTTGTAATGATAGTCTGCACCAGCTGGTTGAAGACTGTAATGTCAATCTGGTCTTCACTCTGAAGATACAGGGTCTTTGAAAGGTCAAAGATGATGAAAAGCAATCTCTTAGTTCAATTATTCCTGCAAGATGGATTGGTGAGATGAGAGAGTTATGAGGCTTTCATTGTTCTCCAGACATACAGTGACACAAAAGGATCTGAATTAAGTTAAAGACAGAAGAAACTGGAGATAAATAACAAGATTTCAATGATAATGTCAAGATAATTTGGGGACTGATACAGTTTGGGCTTTAGAGGAAAGGAAACAAGGAGTTAATGATGACTGTGAGGTTTCAGAGCTGGAGGGCTGCACAAATGGGGACCTTCTTTATGAAGCTCGTTCATCTGCAACAAGGGAAGAGGGCAAGAGTGTTGAGTTCATTTAGACAGTGAGCCATTTAAGGTGAAACACGTGTGACATCATCACTGTAGCAAACTGTGTCTAGATAAACCTCTAATGTTTCTAGAGAAAAAGGTTTGGAAGATGTCTAAATAAGGCAATATTTGAAGACATTTGGAAACAAATGAGGCATTTGAGGATTTGTGCTTGAGTCTACCTCTTGAGGGACATCTGCCTTATAAAGCTCAGGCAACTTTTTGATATTTTTATTTCAATGAGATATGTCAAAGACAGAAAACTCATAATGGGTTTCACAGTCTTTCTCCCAATCCACTCCTCATCAGAAACAATGCTGACCAAAATCCAGATATTTTCCCTAATGCCTCCAGTACACTCTGTCTGAACCTCTGAATCTTCCCCCTTTTGATTAATCTCAAAAGCCAGTGCTGATGTTGCTCGTTTAGTGGTTGAGAGCACAGGAAAGAGATTTCTTGACTATGGCTTAGAGTCAAGTTTAGAGTTTGGAACAAACAAGGTATCAATTCTAACCCAAAGAGGGCTTATCTGACTTTTTAATTATGTTTGCCAGGTTGCTATTTGTGGTTTTGTGGGGAAAAAAAGCAATAGCATATCACTGCCTTGTTTAGCATAAGGAGGGATAAGCTGCTTTCTCATTTGTCCAAGGAGATGGATGACATAAAGAGCAAGTGACCATAACCCTTAAGCAAAGGAAATTTAATTATAGATGTTTAGATAGTATTCATTCAACTGTAGTATCTTTCAGGAAATACTGTAAATATTGCCTAAAAGAAATTATCATAATTGACTAATTAGTCTCAGCTGTTCCCAAGAACAGGTAAAATTGTTTCATGAGAGTGCCAAGTGTTTCCAGTCCCAAGCAAGGAAATTCCAATCCCAAGCACTCTTTTATGATCTAATTTTTTAAAAAGAGAACAACAGGCCGGGCGCAGTGGCTCACACCTATAATCCCAGCAGTTTGGGAGGCTGAGGCTGGCAGATCGCCTGAGGTCAGGAGTTTGTGACCAGCCTGGCCAATGTGTGAAATCCCATCTCTACCAATAATGCAAAAATTATCCGGGTATAGTGGTGTGTCCCTGTAATCCCAGCTACTCAGGAGGGTGAGGCAGGAGAATCGCTTGGACCTGGGAGGTGGAGGTTGCAGTAAGCCAAGATCGCGCCGCTGCACTCCAGCCTGGGCAAAAGAGTGAGACTCTGTCCCAAAACATAAACCAACACAAATAGCATTGTTCAATGGTTTCTGTGTATAAAGCCCTGTGCTGACCATTACCTTGTTTAAACCTCACAACAGTTATATGATTATTAACCCCATTTTATAGATGGGAAAATTAAAGCTTAGAGAAGCCCAGGTTGCAAGGTCAAAGAAAATACAAATAGAATGTTCTTGGCTACAACACAGTTTCTTAACTACATAGCTATTGGAGATTGTTTAACTGAAGTAAAGAGAACAGAGGGGAAAATGCTGACAAATAGAGAAGTGACTATGAGGAGAAACATTTAGGAAGATGGCAGTATCAAAACATGTCCTACATCAAGGAGGTACACCAAGGAAAATATAGATTAAGATGTGAATCCAAAGAAAAGAAAGCCATGGTTGGAGTTTTGAGAAAATACAATTTTAGATTAGTCATGAGAGTAGACATCAGATGCAGGGAGTTAAGTTGTGAGACGATAACGAAGATGTGGCAGAGTTTAGAAAAACGAGTCATCCTAGAAGCCTTAGAGTGGAAAGGAAAACAGGGTAGCTAGCATTGAAGAGTCACATGTGCTGTCCTCAGTACAGGGAACATGTACATGAAAGAGGCAGGCATAGGGCTTGTCAGCTGAAAGGGAGGGCCAGAGGTCATGGACACAAGGGAGAGTTGAAGGAGGAAGTGAGAGCAGGAGCTTCGATCAGAAAGAAAGGATTTCAAGGAAGCTAGACACCTTTTCTTCTAAGAGAGGAGAAGGGTAAAAATGGAATGGGTCCCTAAGAAAATAAAAACCTACTACCAGCTCTTCCAAAATTACAACTTTGTATTCATGTATTTGTCTGTCTTAGTGGCAAGAACAGCCCTCTCCAACCACTCATGCCTGAAAAGTTTGGGTTACCTTACACTCCTTCCATGCTTCCTCCCAGCCATTCAACTCCTAGCTGTGAATGCTTTCCTGTCCAACACCCACCCCTGGCGGGCAGTGTTTTAATAATAATACCATTTGCTAACCCCCTTTCATGTGCCTAGCACTATAGTTAAGTCTCAGAGCAGCACTGTTGAAGTCGTACATTTTTGTGGGAGGTCACTGAGGCTTTCAGAAGGTAAGTATCTTGTTGGAGTTCCCATGATAATAGATGGAGAACCAGAAACTGACCTCAGGTCTGTCTGACTGCAAAACCATCCTCCTGCCACTATAGCACACTCTCAAAGGCATATGTCTCTTATTTTACAGAGTGAAGAAGTTACTTAACAATAGTTTCGATGGACTGTAAAATCAACAGATAATATCCATATTCATATTGGTAGCTCCATTGTATTTAGATAGTGTGAGACAGCAGTATTCACTTCCACCCAATTCAGGGACTTCCTCTAGCAAGGTATTGCAGTTTGGAAGTGGGAACAGGAGAACATTGTCATGACAAAGAGGACAAACAAGTTCAAGGCAAAAAGCTAAAATCATAGCCTTGGGATTCAAGGAAAAAGTCATTAAGCACAGAGATAAGTGAAGGACTCTTACCCAAAGGCTCTCTCTGTCCAGTCCAGTTGGCACAGAAGATTTCATTCTTCACATTTCAGCATTGACTGTGTATATTCATCATGTGCGTCTCAGGTGTTGGCCTCCTATAACTCCTGATATGTGTCAATTTATTTATTGCTCTCTTAGACTTTCTAAGAAATTTTAAGTTTACACTTTTTTTAGTTCAACTAGTACACTAGGATACAGCAAGAGTGCCAAATTAAATATATATATATAACTCCACTACTGTAACAAATTTACTCTTTTCAAGTTTTTCACTTTCTCTCCAGGCCTTGTAAAAAATCACATATGAATTTTAAATGGTTCCAATGAGGAAAGAGATGCCATATTTTAGTGTGGCTGTTTCACTGCTCCTTTTTTATAATTTTCAATTTTAATGGTTACTAATATTCTATCAACTTGCCACCGTTTTCCCCTAATCAATCCCCTCTGTTGAACATTTAAGTTGTTCTCAAACTTTTATTATTGAAAGTAATACTGCAAGAGAATATTTATAAAGAAACTTCTTTTGTTTCCTTAGTTGAAAATTTTGAAGAAGCAGTTACTGGGTCCAGAGATTCTCTTGTAAGTATTGTATCTCCATTAGTTAATCTCCCATTATTCTTTTTCATCCCTCCCATATGCAAGCTGATTATTTTCCTAAATGTGGATTTTCAAAGACAAAGCAATAGCTTTATGGACAAAATTGCTTCACAAAAGATCTGTAGATGGGCTATCCATTTAAAGAGCATAATTTGGGGTTTTAAGATATATTCTATAGGCTTTTCTATGGAAGAGTATTTTGGGTTGTTTTTCACCCCAGGTAGTACATTATGAAACATTCTCACACTGATGTTATTTTATAACTTTGTTAAAAAGGGGGAATAAGTGAAAGAACTCATCTTAGAGTTGTGGGAAGCCATAAGGATACTTAACATATCCTTTCATCTGGCTTCTGGCTGGTGAGAAATGTTCTTCCAGGATGCCTTTAGACACAGGAGAGTAGAAATAACCACTTAAAGGTTGGTGCTTCAGTGCCTTCTTTGACTCTAACCTCCATTCTTACAGACTTGGTTGTATTTTTGGAAATACTTTAAGAAAATTACAACGAAATCTAAGATGCTTTCCTTGTGGAAGATACATGAATTTACTGTATCTGTTTTGCTCATGAATTACCCCTGTAGCCTTACAAATATGATAAAGAAATCTATCCACATTCATGTTTTGGCTATTTAGGATAGTTTTCAACATGTAAACGGAAGTATAAGACTAATAAAATATACTAATATCACATTGCAACTGAAATACAAATTTGTGGTTTATTTCCCTCCAAATCTTTGCATATAGATGAAGACGTAACTAAGTCTACTTCTCTCTTGAAAAGTTTGCTATTGCTTCCTAATAATTCTCTAATTGATTTGTGTGAGGTCTTTTGTTGGTTGGCTATTTGTGTTTTTTCTATTATGTGAAATAGTTCCTGCCATTTCTTTTCTTTGGCAACCCTGAAAAAGCTGAAAGAAGCTGATCATTGCTAATGTATTGAACATCTTTTGAAATCCTAGTGACTACAACCACCAAAAGAATGGACACATGTGCTATCTGGATGAGCACTTCCTCCTGACTCCTTAACAAAAACCTCCCTGAAAGGTTGATAAGCAAACAGGCTTCACAACAGAAGGGCAGCTCATTCCCCAGAGGAACTGACGGAAGCCATACACCCAACACAGGAAAAGAAAGCAGGACATGGGTGATTCTGAGAAAGGTGCAGCTTTCCAGGACAGACAGGAAACTGACATATGGCAATTGAATCAAAGGGGATCGTCAAGTCTCTGTTTAATTGTTTGAGTCACAAAGTCTCCAATCCTTCAGCAACATGGTACTTTGACCATGGCTTGAGCAAAACCAAAGTTATAGGTGATGGTTATGGTGATGAATAAAAGAGCAGCGCAGAGTGAATATGAAGAATAAATTCGACTTTGATTTTAGTTCAGGGATGTAGATAGATATTTTGTTCGGGATTTGTAACTTGGATTTTGGGAGATTGCTTTCCATGAAGATTTTGAATCCTCATAGATAATATATTAATTTAGAGTAGAATAGAGATGAATTCAAATGAAGGGTGAGAGAAGTTGTACTTTGAGGAATAAGAAAATAGGTATAAAAACATTTAGTGAATTTTTAAATCATGCTATAGACAATCACCATTATGATCCTACTTAGGAAAGTCAGAGTCACGAAGCTCTGGATTTAGTTTTTCTGTACTCTGTTGCAAAGGGAATTCTTTGGTAGAGAAAATAGATAGAAGCCTGTCAGCGACAGACAAGAGAGTCGAATGCAGGAGAGCGGGTTCCTAGAGGGATGTCGCTTTCATTCTACTTCCCTGCTTCAGTTTTCTAGCCAGCACATGGTAACCACCTCTCTCTTCTGCTACCTTCTGAAGTTGCTCAGATATACCTCTGTTCCTTTGACCCAGAAGAAGGGCCCCCCACCAGCCGCCTCTGTCCCATTACATGGCCCATTAGGCTTACCTTATCTCAAAGATACACTCGAGTTATTGGAAATTTCCCATAAATATTCCCACACTCCTGAAAGTGGAAAGAACACAGCAGGAAAAGACAAACTAGCATGTGTGTTAGTCTATGTAGTTATACTGAGGTTAGAAATGGAAAACACACCTGATACTATGCATTATTATTTAAAAAACAGCAATAAGAACAAATTGGAAGTTCAGAATGAGGCCCTGGAGAGAACTATTCTTTCTCTGGCATTTATTTAAATTCCTCTTTGAGAAATAGCTTTATTTTCAGTGATTTCTTGGGTGAGTAAAATAACATTTCACTCAAGAGTTAAAAGGGGTCAGTTTGGGTCTTGTCAGGGGTGTTTTGGAGCTTTCTTGCTGACCTGGAATTAGTGCACGTGCATCTGAGTGCTACTCCAGCCACCCAGCACACCATAAAATATGTTTTCCGCTACAATGATATTGCTGGCAGTGCATAAAACAAATGGACTGGGTCAGAAATAGTCTGACTCCACCTTTAAATGGATTCTTCTGGATGTATGCTACTTTGGAGAGCACTTTCAAAACATTCTTCTATTAAGTTTTTCATTATAATTTTAACTCCTGTCTACAGAAGCTATTCATTAATTCAATTAGTCCTTATTGCCGACTTAGGGAGTGAGTTCTATATCGTAAGCCCCAATGCACAGACGCAGAAACTGAGGTTCAGAAGCTTTAACATCTTGCCCCGGGTCTCTCAGATGTTAGTAGCTAATCTGGGATGCAAACCAGATGCCTGAATCAAGTCTTTGTTCTTTTCATTCTGCTGCATTGGCTCATCTGACTTGAAACTGCATCAGTTAGGGTTTGGGTTCAGCTGCATACAAAAAAATCCAAGTGACCACCAGTTAGACTAAACAGAGATTTATTTCTCTTCCATATAACAATAAATTCAGACATAAACAGTCTGAAGCTGGTGGAAAGAAAATGCTTTCTGGTTTCCCATGTGATCAGGCACATGAAGGCAGTTGCAATTCCAGCCATCGTGACTGTAATCCAGACTGCAGAAAGGAGTTAGAAACAAGAAGAAGACGTTGCATTTACATCAGGAAAGCAAAGTATTTTTTCAGAAATATACAGAAATGACCAAAAATGTGTCTCACATGATCATTACTGGTCATCTAATCTTCCTAGAAATGTGATTTTTATCTTATAACATTGCTGCCCCAACAAAATAGAAATTCCATCGGTGAAAAGGAACGAAGGAATGGATTTTCTATTAGTACCCAGAGAAGTATCTGTCTCCAAAAATATCTATCTTTCCACTTCAAAAATAATCAAATGTTTTCTTAGGGAATTTTTGTCCCAAAGCGTACTCCCACCCCTTGTTTTATGTTCCTCAATTTAGAGCATGAACACTTGCTGGCCGACCCATAGTCCCTTTGACAGACTGTCAGCCAGCTGTAAAAGGACTATGTATATGAAGATCACACCAGCTAGAGGCCTAAACTCAAGGTTTCATTGTTTTGAAGGACTTAATATTCTTCTAGTTTATACAGAATCTCACTGGGTAAACTTGCAAAAAAAATTTCTAGAATAGAAGGAGAAGAGTTTGGAATACAAAATTCAACTATTTTTAAGCAATAGAGAAAGGTAACAAAAACGTCAACATTACAGACATCAAATACTTTAGCTAATGAGGTAATGTTATTGAAGTTGGAAGCTGACCCTATCACCATAGGTATCTGTTTTCCTAAGTTACTCATCTTAACCACTGATTCACACTGTTCACCCTCCCACTCGGCAGTGGAAATTAAATGGCTTGTGATTCACAATCTCAGCCTTAGAGAAGAGATTTGTAATAACAGATGTTTATAATGTGCCTCTAGTTTCCCTTGACCTTCTCGTCTTCCCCACTAAATCCCTTATTCTAGACCACGGAATTTTACAAGGGACTTGATGTCCTTGGGTCTTGCTGAGCCAGAAGATATTCACAAAGGCTTGGACGAAAGCTTCTCAGCCATCAAATTGGCTAATTCATTCCAGATTATGCTGAACGTAAGCTCTCCAGAAGAAACCATCATCTAATACAGGGGTGAGGTGGGGCACGGTTCCGGGAGGATCAGATGAAGAGGAGTCAGCATTAATAACGGAAAAGGAAGGCCCAGAGTGATTGGAGAAAAGCCAGGACAGTGTGAGGACTCTAAGCCCAATATTAGAACTTCAAGAAGAATAGAGAGTTCAACAATGTCAAATCCTCTAACATCTGAGGAAGAGAGCAAGATGGAAGCATTGGGTTTAGAAATGTGATGTGATTGATGAGCTTGCTAAGGTAGTTTCAGAGGGACGATAGTGAAAAAGCAAAAAGATAAAGCCTGTGCTCGGTAAAAAATTAGAGAAAAGGAAAATTTAGAGTAGGGACCTCGGTGACTGGTCATTTTTGGAAACACCCCTCAGTGAGGGGAAGGAGAAAGAGATAATTGGAGCCAGAGAGACATGCGAGGTTGGTGGCATTTGTTATTAAGACCACATCAGCTAGAGGCTTAAACCCAAGGTTTCATTGTTGGGTTTCATTGTATGGTACAATCTTGGATGTGGTTTTAGTCTATGAGAAAGTAGTCAATTAAGAAGTAGGAATAGACAAGCAGATGGAACAAGAGCTGGAGGAGATGACACCCTGAATTAAAATTTAATTAATATCACAGAGAATGCTTTTCTATCATGGTTTCATTAAACACAGAGCCTTCACTTCTAAATATTCAAATACACATATATACATACACATACACATACACCTTTATACAAACTGTAAGTGTGTGGACTGTTAGAAACCTCACTGTGTAAAAACTGAAATTATAACATGGGAAATGTAGAAAGGTGATCATTTAGATGAGAATGCAGATAATAAAAATAACACATTTTATGATTTCTTTAAATGTTTATTCATCCCTCCACACAATTAAATAGCATGTCTTTTGGACATTTTTATGATTTTTCCTTTTTCAGCTGTACATACCATGAGAGATACAGGTTCTATAACTATTTGGAGGTATATAGATAGAAAGAGGAATAAGAAAATGTTATGTCCTCTCTCCTCTATTAAAAAAAAATTCTGTTTTGAAAATGTTTCTTTTTTTGAAAAATTTTTTTTGAAAAATGTAAGGTTGATATAACGAGTGCATATGCATTTGGAGGTAATATGTCTATTCTTAACAGTCATTTTAAAAATTTTCCTTTTCTTCGATTTCCTGATGTTTGCCTCCATGTCCAGTCCAGCACTGCTTCTAATTGTTTTATGTTTCAGTCTCGTGCCTCTCACATACGAGGAGCAACTCCTTTGTAAAATGGCAAGGAATTGCCTTTTTTTTTTCTTTGAGACAGAGTCTCACTCTGTTGCCCAAGCTGGAGTGCAGTAGCATGATCTAGGCTCACTGCAACCTTCACCTCCTAGATTCAAGCGATTCTCCTGCCTCAGCCTCCTGAGTAGCTGGGATTACAGGTGCCTGCCACCACCCCTGGTTAATTGTCTTTCTTTCTTTTCTTTTTTTTTTTTTTTTTTTTTTTTATTTTTAGTAGATACGGGTCATGTTGGCCAGGCTGGTCTTGAACTCCTGACCTCAGGTGATCCACCTCCTTTGGCCTCCCAAAGTGCTGCATTGCCTTTTCAAAATACCCTTTCCCCATTCCCTCTTTCGGCCCTTCCATTCTCTTCCCCATATTACTTGATCTCACCCTTATAGTCTCCATCTTGGCATTTACACTGGATCCTCGATATGGAACTTTCAATCAAGTCACTAATGCATTTATTATATATGTCTAATTTGCCATTTCATCTATTAACTCTATCAACTACCGTCATTTTATTTTAAGAACTATATGCTACAATTATAATTCTACTTCATACTGTTTCTGTATTTTATCGCTTAGTGTTGCTTTTTTTAGTGTGATGTTTTTAAGGCTCTTTTATAACTTTAAGTATTCTAATTTTACTTCTTGGAGCTCTAAAGGTTGTTTATTGTATTTTTTTGGTTCTTTATCTTGGAAGAGTTTTTATTTATCTATTCTGTTAGTTTATTTATTTTATTTATTTATGTATTTATTTATTTTGAGACAGAATCTCGCTCTGTCACCCAGGCTGGAGTTTAGTGGCGCGATCTTGGCTCACTGCAACCTCTGCCTCCCAGGTTCAAGCGATTCTCCTGCCTCAGCTTCCAGAGTAGCTGGGACTACAGGCGCGTGTCACCACACCTGACTACATTTTTGTATTTGTAGTAGAGATGGGGTTTCACCTTGTTAGCCAGGATAGTCTCGATCTCCTGACCTCGTGATCCTCCCGCCTCGGCCTCCCAAAGTGCTGGGATTACAGGTGTGAGCCCAGCCCTCTGTTAGTTTTTTTTAAATTGTGGACTCAACTTCAGCGATACTTTGTTTTTCCTCATGTGATTCTCAAGAAAAGTTAGCTATAAGTTTTAGTTTTTTGGAAAAGGAAGATGGAAACATAAGGATCATTCATTTGCCTAACAGAAGAGAAAAATGTATCTATCTCATAAGTTTACTCAGAGGCCAGAGGGAGCCTCTCTACTCTGTTCTTCACACTGATAGTAGAGTGATCACACAAAAATTGATTATGTTTGTCTAAGTCCATTCAGGTTACCATAACAAAATACATCAGACTGGGTAGCTTACAAACGACAGAAATTTATTTCTCACAGTTCTGGTGGATGGGATGTCCAAAATCAAGGTACCAGCAGATTTGGTGTCCAGTAAGATCCTGCTTCCTGGCTCAGAAAGGATGCACTCTCCCTGTGTCTTCCCCTCTGTGGGCCAACTGAGCTCCCTCAGGCCTCTTTTGCTTGTTTTGTCTGGTTTTGTTTGTTTGTTTGGGGTTTTTTGAGACAGGTTCTCACTCCTGTTGTCACCCAGCCTAGAGTACAGTGACATAATCACATTTCAGGCTTCTTTTATAAAGGCTCTAATTTCATTCATAAGGACCCCACCCTCATGACCTAATAACCTCCCACATTTTGGTGGGACACAAACATTCAGACCACAGCAATGTTACCTCCCCGTAGTAACCTTTAGGATAAAATACAAAGCTTCTTCCTCTATGATCTGAATAGACACCGGATAGCACCTTGCCAAATCATTTATTTGTACTGGGCATGCAACTAAACCACATTCCAAGTCCATTTGCATCCTGGTGGGCCCTTGTGAACTAGTTCCCATCAATTAAATTGTGTTTAAGTGATAAGTGCGTCTTGTAAATTAAGGCAATTAAAGCATGCATACCTTCTCTGTATAGCTCTCCCCACCCCAACCCCTGTGACTATATGACTGGGGTGAAGTTCTCTTTTTTTTTTCCCCCCTAGACAGGGTCTTGCTCTGCTGCCCAGGCTGGTATGCAATGGCACTCTCTCAGCTTACTGTAGACTCCGTTTCCAGGATTTAAGCAATTCTCGTGCCTCAGCCTCCCAAGTAACTGGGATTACAGGCGTGTGGCACTACACCTGGCTAATTTTTTGTGTTTTTAATAGAGAGGGAGTTTTGCCATGTTGGCCAGGGTGGTCTCCAATACCCGGCCTCAAGTGATCCACACACCTCAGCCTCCCAAAGTGCTAGGATTACAGGCATGAGCCACCATGTCCGGCAGAACTGAAGTTTTCTATCTACTATCACCACCACTATATCAGACTATGACATGTGTAAACTAGTATAATTTTTTTTTTTTTTTTTTGCTATGCCACTGATATTTGAGGAGTTATTTGTTATTGCAGTATAGTCTAGCCTATTGGCCCTCTCTGATACACTTCTTGCCTAGTTCTCCAGGCTCATTGTGCACTATTTTCCTCTTGTATGTTACATTCTCAGCACTCTTACATTCTTCAGTTTCTTAAATACATTTGTAATTTTATACTTTGTCACTTTGCATATATTTTTTCTGTGTTAGGGACACTCTTTCTAATACTCTTTGACTAATTTGATCGTCAATTCTCAGATCATGTACCAGTTCCTCAGTGGGGGGTAATTTGTTCTTGATTCTAAATTGTATGCTTTCATTGATCTTCTCTTTCATAGAACCCGATTCTGTTTCCTAATAACAATTTGTACAATATTTAATTATGTGTTTCGTTGTGCAATGTCTGTCTTCTTTCACTAGTCTGCATGCACCACATAAGGCAAGGAAAAGAACTGTTTTGTTCGTTACTCCTTACACGACCCAAGATGGGGCAAAATATATGTATTTATTAATATTTGCTAACAACAAAATGCATTTGTTGTTGAATGAATGAACTGCTCGCTTCAAACTCTTGCATTTGCTAAGTCCCTAGATAGAGAATTTCTGTTATGCCTTATTATGTGAAATGTGAGGTGAAAAGTATTATGAGCACAGATAAATGAGTTAATAGATGTAAATGTCTTTTGAAACTCTCCTTGTATAAAGCAAATTATCTTTACTAATGATATAAAAACTAAACTGTACAATGTTGAAGACATGCATGGTAATATTGTTTCAATAGATGATGAATAATGATAATAGCTTCATGCCAAAGAGTCTTCCCTGAACAGAGAGAAACAAATATATATCTATCTGATACATAGTATTACATACATAAAATATATTTCATCATTGATTATATGTGCATCGTTTTATCCGTCATCTCAAGAGCAATTCGAAAACACACTTTTTTTTATCTTCTTCATATCTCTGGAAATCGTCATCACAGTGTTTATCACACAGTAGATTCTCAGTAGGTTTTATGAAAAATAAATGAATGGCTAAATGCATTCATTTTCATCTGATTAACGAGTGTGTTTATGGCCATGAGGTGTGGTGACCTCTACACAAATCAAAGATAGACAATAACACAAATTTAATTTTAGAACTTCACTTTCTTTAAGAAATGGCTCATCTACAGGCTTCTGGTAGGATATGATGATTTAATAGGTAAAAATATCATGAGAGTAAGAGGTTTCTGAGACTTTGAATCAAGTCCAGGCAAACATAAATAACAATGAAATGAGAATACAGTGCATGACCTGTTTGATATTCCTATTACTGCTCTGCAAAATTCCATGAGTAGATTTATACTACAGTCATTCCAAGCCAACGTTGACATCGTGACAATTGGTTTCAGTCTTTACTGTAATTGTGTCATTCATTAAAACATGCAAGATAATGCTGCTTAATCAGAAAACCATTGTTTCTTTGAAATACATGCAAGAGCTATTTTTTCCACTGCCAGATCAGTTGCTTCTGCTAATACAGAAAAACAGATTCACAATGAGACCATTTTGATATAAACCTGAAGGATTGGTTAAAAAAGGTATTCAATGTAGGGCCACTCTGACTTTTGTTCCCTTGAAAACAGAGGGAAAAGTGACATATGTTGAACAAAAGTAAAAGAAAAATAAAGTTGTCATTGGAGAGTCCAATCCAGCTTTTGAAATAAAAGTTTAATTAACAAATGGAGGACTCAAGGTGAAAATCTAAAGTCCCAAATTCTCAGGAGTTTCAAAGAGGGCTTTCTCTCTCTCTCTCTCTCTCTCTCTCTCTCTCTCTCTCTCTTTCTCTCTCTCTCTCTCTCTCTCTGTGTGTGTGTGTGTGTGTGTTTAATAATGGCTTACAGGTAAAACACAGCAAACAGAGAACTTGAAGCCTCACACCCAGGTTTACTCCCATGCCTGAAACTGATGGATGTGTGTCACCGTGAGGAGATAAACTTATTTCTCATTGTCAACTTCATTCCTGTCTAGGTTGTGGATGAAAGAAAGGTCTAAAGTTGAGAGAATAGGAAAACAAAGGCCCAAACAGCAATCAAATATTAATATATTGAGCAGAGGGAGGGACTGGGGTCCTTCGCTGTCAGGCTGATTAGCTCTTTGTAAACAAAACAGCTTTAAACTCCTGCTTCACATTGTTAACTAATCTGGCGGCTGACCTTGTTCCCATTCCTGGGGCTGGGGGAGGCCCTGGCTGTCTGGAGACAATCTGACCAAGAGTCATAACAGGGACTTGGGCTCCCCTTAGGGGGCCCCACTCTCTTCAGGGTGACTGTTTCCTTGTGCCTTAAACTCCTGACCCAGTCCAGCTTTTAATTCATTATTCATCAATTTTCTTAGTCCACTTAAAAAAAAAAAAGTGGTAGGGTTGCTGCTCAAATAAGAGGGAGTGGAGGGTGGGGAGTAGGGAGAGTGGCATTCTGGAAAAAAAGGACAACCCTGTCAAAACATGACAGCCGATCCAATGCCTGCTTTATACTATTCACAGAAAATGCCAAATTCTGCAAATAGTAACCACATGTACATTGGCTTCACAGACTCAATGTTCTGCTGCAAAATGAGACTTTCTTTATTTTAGTGTGTCATCAAAGGCGGTGAAAATATCATTCTAGCCTTCTAGGCTTAACCCTGTGGACTCTCAATGGCTAGAAGTTTAATATGAGCAGCGCACACACCCAGTCAGCGCGAGCAGCAGCCCTGGCCCACGCAGGTCCACCGCACAGAAAGGAGATTCGATTCACAAATGTCTTACCCGGACATTTTTATTCATAGCCACGAGATCATTACAGCGACAAGCCCACATCTGACGTTTATGATCTTGTTCGCTTTGCCAAAGTGGAGGAGGGGGGCAGACAGCTTGGGGGATCTACAGCAGGAGGGAAATGGCACCGCTCAGACTCCTGCAAGCTCGTCAGTCAATGCAGGGATTCTGAAGACCCTTTTTCTCGTCCAGGCTCCGCTGGCTGGTGCCTTCCAGGTTTTCTTTGGATGCATGAGTACGAGCTTGTTAGCTCAAATCTGTTGTGCAATTGTCCTTTTTGTGTGCCTGGCTGGATTCCCTAGCACTAACATTTAAAAAGAGCCCATGCAAAGAACTGAACAGGGGATAAAGATTTTGTGCACGACAGACCTGACTCAACCGCAACCAGCTGACGCTTCTGCTGGGCTCTACTCTTGCCTAGGAATGCTTCTAGCACCTTCCGCGTGACCATTGGCTCTAAAGATGCCTCCTGTTTATCTTCTCCTCCTTAACAAATAGTCTCTGTAGCGGCTGCAGTAAATCTCTTTCAGTCTGGAGGCTACAGCCCTTGGGTGTTTGTCCTTTTTCCTCCCTCCGCTTCTCCCCCCTCAGCCTGCATGTGCTGTGTCTTTGACAATTACTTCAAAATGTCCGTACTTGGCCTCTTGATGACAAACAAAAGAGCCCATAAAGCGCAAGGAAACTTCTATTTCCATTTAGATCGCAGTACACAGGCAGGGTAGCATGTCCCGGGGAAGGGGCATTTGCCTGCTCTGTTTTCCAACTGAGGGGCAGATAATAAAGGGCAGGCGCTTCTGCCTACAGCCATCAAGACACAGGACCCGACTCATCCTTTTTAATGGCAATAAATAAATGACGAAAGTTTTAGCCACCAGACTAGTGAATTGGTGGTTAAGCCTCAGGCTTTTATCTCCCTGACCCCTGTTTGAACTCAACCTTGGTTCCTAAGTGCAGGGCAGACAAAGTGGGGTGGGAGGAAGGTTTCTTATCGACATGAACACCCCTTCCAGCTCAACATAAAGAAATATGATGCTATGTGTGTGCCTGTGACTCAGAGCAAAAGAGGGTAGGGAAGGATTTGTTGGGACAAAGTGAGACGAGAGTTAAATACCAGCTATTATTTCTGGATGTCTAACCTATAGCTTAAGAGTTGAATAGAGAACATATTAATGGATCCCACTAGCATTTATAGAGGGAGAGGATTATCAGTTGTGTGTGAGGCCGTGTGCACACTGTTGGAGGCAGAAGTTTAAAAAGACAAACTGAGGAAGTTGAAAATGGGGAAGCCCAATGCTGACACTAGCCCAGGTCCATACATATTGAACCATGAATGTGTTAATCGCTGTGTTAACACACTTTGTGTGCATTATTTCATTTTCTCCTGTTTATCTTCTCCTCCTTAACAAGTTGTTGTAATCCTCACAACAACTTTATGAATCAGGTACTCTTGTTTTCTAATTTTACAGACGAGGAAGCTGTGAGTTAGAGAAGTTATGTAATTTATCTAAAGTTACGTGCATGGAAAATGAAGCCAGGATAAAAATCCTCACCTAACTCTGTATTATATCACTTTCATGAAAAAAGTGCTTACTGTGTGAGGTTCTCCAGTTTGATAGATGATGACCCCATTTCCCAGTCAAGATTCCATATGCATATTCTGGCAATTCCAAATGTATTCATGAGAATTGTGGGTCTGACTGTTTGAGATTAAGATGTTATCTTTATGCAGTCCATTTTCTTATCTGAAAAATGAGCATGATGATGATCTTCAGTACCTCTTGGTCTGATAGTTTTCAAAATGGTTTGGAGAATAAATGCCTATGTGGAAAATAGATTTGGATGCTTTATTGGCGATAACTGTTCACCATGCCTTCCAGCAAGATTGCCAAGTACTTTGTCTAAGCCAGGCATCCAACATTGCCAGTAACTTGTTGAGTTCTAGAGTAGTTCTATTCTAATTAGGTACACAGTACTATTCTAAATAGGAATAAGGCAAAGGGTGAATGTTGCTTCTCAGTGGTTGCTAAGGTTGATGATCTAGAAACATTGATCATGTGGGAGAGTGTGCGTATTTGATGCCACAGATATGCTTTCTGGTTTATTAGTTAAGAGCAAGTAGGCATCTTAGGCATTTATATGTTTGTTTTATTTTATGCCAAGGGAAGGCTTGGATAACTTGGATGTCAGAAGATCTCATCTCATGTTCCCAGCTACTTTCCTAGAAACCAATCTACCTGTTCCATTAAGACAGACCTTTGGGCCGGCCGCGGTGGCTCACACCTGTAATGCCAGCACTCTGGGAGGCCGAGGCAGGCAGATCACCTGAGGTCGGGAGTTTGAGACCAGGCTGACCAACCTGGAGAAACCCCATGTCTACTAAAAATACAAAAATTAGCCAGGTGTGTTGGCAGATGCCTGTAATCCCAGCTACTTGGGAGGCTGGGACAGGAGAATTGCTTGAACCCAGGAGGCAGAGGTTGCGGTGAGCTGAGATCACGCCACTGCACTCCAGCCTGGGCAACAAGAGTGAAACTCTGTCTCAAAAAAAAAAAAAAAAAAAAAGACATTTGGGTCTAGACTGTGGTTGCATGGTTGTCTGAGTAAGACCATTGTAGGTATGATTCACCTAAACAGCCTACCATAAGTTAAAAAGGAGTGACCTTTAGCCACAAAGACCCAAGTCTTAGGGAGTCTTTGAAAGGAGAAACCAGAAAACACCTGGGTATGTTCCTTAGGAATTGTAACATGCCCAGGTGTTTCACTGCCTAAAGGAAAAGCCTAGCCATCTTGTGTCCCAGCTCCAGTTTGCTCCCGTTCCCTTTATCCCAACAAAATTACCCCTAACCATGCCTCCCAGTTTAGCTTCCCAGGTTGCTGCTTTCTCTCTCTCTTTCCTTAAGGTTCACGTCTGACTCTCCTCTAAAGTATGGATTAAGACCCACATTATCCCTTTGCCTGACTGATTCTGTCGACTATGAGACAAGATGCCATGACAGGAAGTACTCGGGCTTGAAGTTAACTGCACTACAGGTTAAATCCTGAAATCCTGACTCAGTAGCATTTTGTCTTTGCCTCCTTTGCCAAGTTTTCTAGCTTCATAAAAATGTCACTTCCGCCATCTCCCAAAGGCATGGAAAAACTGAAATTACATGTATAATATCAGAGAACATATCTGGGTGGACTTGCAGTTGGTGCTCATTAAATGTGAATTCCTCACTGTTTACATGCACACCTCATTTATTGCATCTCACCTTATTGTGCTTTGCAGATATAGCATGTTTTTTACAAACTGAAGGTTTGTGGCAGCCTTGCACTGAGCAAGTCCATCAGTGCCATTTTTCCAAAAGCGTGTGCTCATTCTGTGCCTTAGTGTCAGCATTTTTAACAATAAATTATCTTTTAATCAAGGTGTGTACTTTTCTAGATATAATGCTGTTGCACACTTAATCGACTTCCGTATAAAATAAACATAACTTTCATATGTACTGGGAAACCAAAAAACTTGTGTGACTCCTTTTATTGTGATATTTGCTTTACTGCAGTGATCTGGAAGCAAACCTATAGTACCCTGAGGTCTGCCTCTCAGTGCAGAGCTTACAGATGCACCTTCTTTTCCTCTCCACTTCCTCTATGAAAGAAATGCAGAATGTTTGTCTTCTATGCGACTTACTATAGGAATCAGGCACTTAATAAAAACTGCTAATCAACAGGATGGAAAAATTAACTAATAGATCGCTTCACAGACACATGCAAAGTTTTAAATGATGGCCAATACGTGAGCTCCTTGGGAGGCAGAGGGCAAAAAACTGAAGTTTCTCTTATTGGGGAAAATTTCTTCTTCTTCTTCCTCTAGTAATAATAATATAATTAATTAGCTTGGAAACTTCTTTTAAAAAGCTTCCATACACACTGATGAGAAAAAAATAAGTTTACTAGGAATAAAACAGGGTCCAGAAATAGGAAAGTATTTATTTGAATGGTTTCATTCCCCACCCCAGGGAGGGTATCTGTCATGCAGGATTGGTCTGGATAAGTAAGCTAAAGGTTGAAGTGAGTTCAAAAGAGCTGAACCAGGCTGGAAACACAAACGCAAGCTGTGAACATCACCTGGAGGAGCTCAAAGCACTTCAGTTCTGGTTCTCTTTCTAGACTTTAGAAGAACAGAGGTCACAAAATTTATTATTGGCAAGACTATAAATGTCTAATAAAAATAACTTGATTATGAGCTTTTTGAAAAAAAAAAATTCAGGTTTTACACAAATGCCTAAGCAGAGAGTCTTAGATTTTTTTCTTACTTTGAACATACTCCCCCATTTTCCTGGCAATATATTTCCATGCTTCTTCAAAAAGCCATTCAAGAGTACTTTAAGTAACAGTTTTAAACCTCCCCCTGTTAAAAAAAAATATATATATATATATAATTGCTTAAGATAAATGAGATTGCTTTCTGCCTCCTGTAACAATTGGTAATGATGTTTAACAACAGAAACCAAATGGAAGTGCTCAGTCTAAATTCTGCACAGCTATGTCAACAACGAAATTCCTAAGAATTTCTTCCTCATTGTCCCAGTGAGGCAGCAGCAGGTTCAGATACCGAGTGGGCTTTTTGGACACCACCCGCCCCTGGCAATTTACAGCTAGCAAAGAGTTCTGGATGGAGTGACAGCTGCCCAAGCCAACATGGTCACACATGACAGGGCAGCTTTCCTACCCCTGACTGGGCCTCGACCTCATGGACAGGAGTGACATTACAGAATTTGCAAGGTCTCCAAATAGCCCTTCTCCTCCAGGTCACCTTGTCATCTTTTTTGCTTGTGCCAAAGTCCTTCCCAGATGTCTATGCAACGGAAGTAAAATTTATACTCACGCAGCCTTAAAATGCTGACATTCCATGTTTACAAGGATTGTTTACTCAGAAAATTAATCAGTTACGGTTTTAAATTTTAATTAAAGAATGTTTTCCGGTGTTATTGCAAAACAGACAAAAGCCCATAAAATGTATGTTTGACTGCTGTTGTGTGTTGTCTTTGGATCAAGGCACAGTCTTGAGATCAATCATGCATGATATTTTTGTGAACTTTTAACAGAACAACCTTTCACATAAATTTGGTTCATTAAAAAATATCCATCAAAATAAAAGTCATTCTGAGAAACTCTCTGGAATTTCCTTTTTCTTTCTAATCGGCAACAAATGCTTTTGTACTTGTTCCGTAAATAAAAATATGGGAGGGAAGTAAGCAGACACTCAGTTGTGCAATAGGCTGCTCTTTGCCAATGAACCAGAAGTAACTTCGTAGGAAGTTATCCATTCCACTCACATATTGGTCAAGAGGGAATTATTGGGTCAGTGAACATTGGCATGGTGAAAATATTTTGGTTCCAGATGGTGATGTGTGCGAGGCATATTCTTAAGCTTTCCCTTATATTTTTCCATTTTATTTTTTCTTTACCTTGTTTTATTTGTCTGATTATAAAAGAAATATGTGATTCTGATACAAAAAGGAGAAAGCTACATGAATTAAAAGTTTTAATAACCTCCCTCTTAATAAATATGATTAACACATCTATTTTTGTCAATGCATTTACTAAAATCATTTATGTATTTACTTGCATAAAACCCTTATAAATGCCAAATAGCTCACCAAATGTGCATAATCCCTGTCCACTGAGGCTCAAAATCTAGTGCTATAACTACTGACAATAGTTACTATAACATCTCAAATTAAAAGACTATGTACCAGCCAAGAAAATTTGCAAAATCTGGAAACCAAATTGATTTATCACAGAATATTTACCACTATAAAAAGCATAATATTACATATTGTTTTATGTTATATATTGCTTAATGACTCTATTATTAATTAGTTTTCTTTTCTGTTTTGTTTTATTGTTGTTGTTTTTGAGATGGGGATCTCACTTTGTTGCCCAGACTGCAATACAGAGGCATGATTATAGCTCACTGCAGCATCAAACTCCCGGGCTCAGGAATCCTCCTGCCTCAGCCTCTCAAGTAGTTATAGATATAGGTGTTTGTCACCATACTTAGCTAATTTTTTAAACTTTTTTTGTAGAGACAAGGTCTCACTATGTTGCCCAGGCTGGTCTTGACCTACTGGCCTCAAGAGATCTTCCCTCCTCAGACTCCCAAAGCACTGGGATTACAAGCTTGAACCACCATTCCCAGCCCTTTTTAAAGATTTAACAGTGTATTCTAGAACTCTTCTAAGGGCAGTACACATAGCACAACCTCATTCCTTTTCAATGTAACCTGTAATACCATTGGATGAGTCCTCAAGTCATGTCTCTACCTTTTGAAAAATAAATCTTTTCACATTAGCTACTGAGTCATTTGGACATGACCCTGGCAGTCTTTCATAATCTCCTTGATATCTAGTGTAACAAAGTGTTCTAACACCGTTTTGTATATTTCCTACTCCAGTCGTGTAATCAGCCATTTCTCAAGATGAGCTGGTTCCTTCTAGTAGGGAATTGTACTTAGAGACGGCAATCTGGGACCTAGGAGTGCTCATTGTTACTGGGTTGATCATTGTGTCTTTTTAGTGGAAAAACTAAGAAAATGTTTTGTTTATAAGATAAAATACATTAGGAGTTCATATTAATACTTCCTATTCAAATTCAGGACTATGAGATTATTAGTGAACCTCATGTACTCTGTTTCACACCAACGCTTCTGATTTTCAAGATCAGTAAGGATGACAGGATTAGAATATCATTTACTTTTTCTTTTTATTCCACATTACCCCCTAGATCTGTCTCAAAATAGCAATATTAACATGACCACCAAAAATATGATTAGTACTAACAGTTAACATCCTTTTGTAATGCAGTCCTCTTTGTCCTTAAGTTATTCTCTAGAGGTGTGTGCAAATACTATATTTTAACAAAAATATATTCCTTCTGGATTGCTACATAATCTGGCAATATGTATTAAGTTTCTTCTAAAAAGAACTCCATATCCGTTAATCCAGGAATTATACTTCTAAAACTTTAAAGCGACAATAAAAAATCTGGACAAAACTATTTTCAACAAAAATTTCCTAGTTATTAGAAGGAAAAATATAGAAGTAGCTTTCTGTCCAAAAATATAAAAGTACTTAATTAAATTGTGATGATTCATCCCTTAGAATATTATGCATGTGTTACAAATAAGTGAAAATAAATAACCAATAGAACCAAATGATGTAAGCATTTTTGTAGAAGAGGAAGAAGAGCAGTAGAAGAATGACAGATGTAAAGATACGAAAAATCCCCAAATTATCACTGGAGAGCACTAAAGAACAATGAGAATGTTAGATGAAGCCTGGTAGGGAAGCCTGGTAGGGGTGGGGGGATCAGGGGAGCTGTGGCTTCCCATTCAAACATACTGGGCTAAGGTCTGAGCTAGCTGAAGATGTCTAAACTATAAAATATTTTTCTTTTTAAATTTTAAACTTTTTATTGAGAAGTAATTTCAGATGCACAGAAAAGTTAGAAGAATTAATACAAAGAACACCCATATACCATTTAGCCACTCCGCATATTCTTTACATTGTATATTATGTTTATCCCATTTGCTTTTTTTCTTTATCCATGTTTGTGTGTGTCAGTATGTCTCCATATGTACACATTCACAAAATATATATTTTATTTTTTTTCTGAACCATTTGAAGGTAAGTGAATAACCTCTGCGTCGCTTGGTGTATTTTTCTTAAGAATGGAGATATTATATATAACTATAGTATAGTTATCAAATTCAGTAAATTTGACACTCAAATTTATTTTATTTAACCAGTTATCCCTATTCAAATTTTTTTCAGTTGACCTTGTTAATATTACTTATAACATTTTTTTCCCTTCAGTGCAGGATCCAGATAAAGGTCAGGTGTTGCTTTCATCTGTCAAAGCTCTTCATGTTCCTTCAATCTGTAAAGTCTGTTATCTTGTATATTGTATGCCATTAACATTTTGAAAAATACGGTATTTGCCCTTTTTGATAGAAAGGGCCTCATTTTGGATTTTTCTGATATTTTGCTATGATTATACTCAGGTTAGATATTTTAGGACAGTAGTGTGTAAGAGATGTGCTTTCTCATGGCATCCCATCTGAGGAAAACAATATCCATTTGTTCCCCATTGGTAATATTAGTTTACATTATCTGTTCAACCAGCTATTTGATTTCTCCACTTTAAAATTACTATATATATATTCAACTAAAGCAGTCTGTGGGGAGCCATTTTAAAACATTCTTATCCTTAGCAAAATGTTACCTCTGATTTAGCAACAATTGATTGTCCTTGACTGATTTACTTTTTATTGTAAGAGTTGCTAAATACTGATGTGCCAACCCCAGCTCTCTCTCTCTATATATATATAGACACACGTATATATACACATATGTATATACATACATATACGTATACATAATATATGCATATACATACATATGTATACATGCATATACATTTATATGTATACATGTATACATATAAATAATATATATCAATATCAATATTTATTTATAAAATATTTATACATATTACATATTAATATTTATTTATAAAAGGAAATAACAGCTATGACTATTGATGGTATCTTGTATGGGTACACAGTTCCCAGACTCTTACCATAAAGTAACTACTTTTGTTATTACTTGAAATCATAAGGTCCCAACATATGTATACATATATACATACATATATACACATATATACATACATATATACATACATATATACATATATACATACATATATACACATATACATACATATATACATATATACATACATATATACACATATATACATATATTTGTGGTTTTTTGTTGTTTTTTCTTTGAGATGGGGTCTTGATCTGTCACCCAGGATGGAATGCTATGGCACAATCTTGGCTCACTCTAACCTCCACCTCCCAGGCTCAAGCCATCCTCCCACCTCAGTCTCCCAAGTAGTTGAGAGCACAGGCACACATCACCATGCCCAGCTAGTTTTTTGTTTTCTTTTTTTTTTTTTTTTTATATTTGTGGTAGAGATGGGATTTCACCATGTTGCTTAGACTCGTTTCAAACTCCTGAGCTCAAGCGATCAACCCGCCTTGGCCTCCCAAAATGCTGAGATTGCAGCATGCGAGCCACCATGCCCAACCTCTTTCTATATATTCACCAATTAACAATGACTATCCCACTGAACACAGATCCCTCTTATCTGTGCTATTTATTTGTCAGTTTATTATCTATATGAACTCATAAATCCTGATTTTTCAATGGCACATCGTTTGTTCCTATAATTTATTATTTTAGATGCTGCAAGTGTTTTAAAATATTTGACTAGGGGAAACCACATCAAGCTGGCTTCAGTGTCCTTGTGATGTATCTGCAATTGTTCTTTCCTTAAATACTTTTCTTTACTTTTAAACATAAAAAATGTTCTAGGCTGGACCAGGTGTTGTGACTCACACCTGTAATCCCAGCACTCTGGGAGGCCGAGGTGGGTGGATCAAGAGGTCAGGAGTTCAAGAGCAGCATGGCCAAGATGGTGAAACCCTGTCTCTACTAAAAAAAAAATCAAAAAATTAACTGGGTGTGGTGGCAGTCACCTGTAATCCCAGCTACTCGGGAGACTGAGGCAGGAGAATTACTTGAACCTGGGTGGCAGAGGTTGCAGTGAGCAGAGATCATGCCACTAAACTCCAGCCTGGGCAACAGAGTGATATTCCATTTCAATTAACAACAACAACAAAAAAGTTGCAGCCTCATTTTGTACTTATCTTGTCAAGTGTCAGAATCACCCATTCTCCAAGGATCCCTGGCTTTTTTTTTAGTGAGGCATTGGAGGCCAAGATATCAGAGGTAGGTATGCTCGTTGTTACTGAAATGTCTTTGCTGCATGTGGGCTATGAACTCTTGATACTGGCAACCTGACACTCCCTACCAAAACAAAGATCCACATTGAGAAGAAACTGTCAGAAATATCTCCCTAATTGGACAAGACAAGGATGGTAGACATCAACCATGAAATAAATTGTCAGATTAAAACTGTGGAAAAGAGCTGGGGAGGCAAACTTTCAAAAGAGGCATATAATCTTATTATTTTGTGGAAACAATAAAAGAGGTTTCTCTAGAACTATGACGCTGGGTAAATTATGCATGTGCAGACCTAGTATCCAAAAATTAAAGATAAACTAGGTGTCTAAAACTTGAGCAATAGAAAATGGTGGCTTTCAAATTCATAGATGTTGCTTATAAATTAAAGAAAATAAAGAAAAGATTATCCCTAAAGACCACAAAAAAATTCTAGGAAGATATGTTCACAAAGCAGATAAATGCCGATGTTTTAAAATAAACTAAAAGAAGTAAACAAATTAGGAAAATGGCAGATGCTATGTATGATATGACAATAAAAATTAAAATTAGATAAATTCAGAGATGAGGTGATCTGATAAAAAGATTTAAAGAGAAGTGACAAATAAAAAAAAATTGCAAAGGAAAAACAAATGTCAAAGAATTAATAATTTTGAAAACACAAGAACAATTAAACATAACAAATAAGAACTTAAAAGAAGTATAAGATGAAGAAGGAGGAAAAAGAAAAAAATTAAGGTCAAAAGATATAAAGAGAGAAATAAAAAGGATTTGAAACAAAAAGAAGGTAGGCTAAGAAAATCTAACATACATATAATAGGAGTCTTGAAATAAAAAAAACAAAAATGCAAAAAAATTTAAAAAACTAGAATTCAAGAAAATGACTGAAAATAAAAGATTGCATATTAATATTTATATATGTAATACAAATAATATATGTCAATATCAATATTTATTTATAAAAATATTTATACATATTACATATTAATATTTATTTATAAAAGGAAATAACAGCTATGACTATTGATGGTATCTTGTATGGGTACACAGTTCCCAGATTCTTACCATGAAGTACCTACTTTTGTTATTACTTCAAATCATAAGTTCCCAACATCTAGTAGGAAAAATAAATCACACACAATTTGAGGTCATAGGGAGGATACCAGGAATTTGGTTAAAAATTGGGAGGGTAATTAAGAGCTGAGGTTCAGTCACTGAGAAAAAATTTTCTAAGGAAGGAGTAAGGCGTCATTAGACATGAAAAACTAAATATGGGATCTTGGCAAATCACCAAGCTTCTTTGACTCTAAGAAAGCATAGTTTCCTTATGAAACTGAGATTCAAATATTAATATATTTTGTCTATTTAACTGGATTGTTATGATGACCAAACTAGTTAATAAGTGTGAAGGTGTTTTTTTCTTTTTTTTTTTAATCAGTTGTTTGGTTTACTAATTTCAAGCTTTATTAAGATAGGATTGAAAAATAAAAATTGTAAATATTTATGCTGTACAATGTGATGTTTTGTTACATGTGTACATCATGAAATGATTACCACAATCAAGCTAATTAACATATCCATCACCTCATATAGTTTCCTTTTTTTTTTTATCTCTTTTTTAAGATGGAGTCTTGCTCTGTCACCCAAGCTGGAGTGCAGTGGCACCAACTCAGCTCACTGCAACCTCTGCCTCCTGGGTTCAAGCGATTCTCCTGCCTCAGCCTCCCAAGTAGCCGGGATTACAGGAGACCATCCCCGTGCCTGCTAATTTTTGTGTTTTAAGTAGAGATGGGGTTTCACCATATTGGCCAAGCTGGTCTTGAACTCCTGACCTTGTGATCCATCCTTCTCGGCTTCCCAAAGTGCTGGGATTACAGACATGAGCCACCACGCCAGGCCAGTTTTCATTTGTGTGTGTGTGGTAATAACATTTAAGATCTACTCTCTTAGCAAATTTTGTGCATACAATACAATGTGAAGGTGTTTTCACAAATATAAAAAAGGAAAAATTCCATTTTTGTTCTCACTAATTTTTAATTGTTATTCTTTTCATAACTCCAAACAAAGAAGTCTTTAAAAAGATATGTGAAGATTCTACTTCTAAATAAAAAATAGATATGACATCTGGCTCCCTCCTCCAAGAACAATCCAATATAAATTTTAGAGGGAAAATAACTAGAGAGAAATAGTGAAATAATGCTCTCAGATAGCGGAGTACTGTTTTGAAGTGGTGTGTATGAAGTGATTGTTTTGCCATCCCCAGGTAGGAAGCATCCTGGCATAGCTATGACATGTTGAAATAGGAATGGTAGTCCTGAAATTCTGATATTGTTCTTCTGTCATGGCCTTGGAACAAAATATATCTACTGCCACATTTGTGGTAGCTCTGGTTCACATGTCCTCAAGAGTTATATTAGGTCAGCCTTGAACATAGCTGGGAAAAACGGGACAGAGGGAGTAACTAACTCCAAGTAGTAGGTTGTTTATACCCTCCATCAAATACCCCTGGGCTAAAGAAATATAATTGGAGATTATAATCTACAATTTCATTTATCTTTCCCAAAAAGAATAAAGTCTTGCCTAAGCAATTGGTTATGGGAAGTGATATTATTGAGTGTTTCCTGGAGCCAGTCTTTATTCCATCACTTTCTGCTACTTTTCTTCTCCCTGTCTTCCAGTGACTTTATTGGGGCTGACTTACAGTTGGGCCTAACTTTACACATTATGTATTACCTGACAGAGTATTTGATACTTCTAGGGGAAAATAGACTCAAATGTCAAAATAACAAGACATTTGAGGATCCAGTCTTTTTCAAATGAATATCAACTGAATGATGTATTTCATTAGAAGTAGACAAATAGGCAAAAAAATTTAAAAGCAGATTAACACAATAAACATACAAGAAAATATTAGCAATATGGGACTAAAATATTCAAATAATCAAGCAGAAACATTAATAATGAAAAATAATAGTTGTAATAAATAATTCAATAGACAGAATAAAGAGAAGAAAGAATATAGCAAAGGAGTATATTTGTAAAATGGAAAATCAGATTACAGAGAACTTCCAGAAAAAAATAAAAGGAAAAATAGTTAAAAATATAAAAATAAAAGCTAAAAGATGTGGAGGATAAAAAAAAGAAGATCTAACATCTAGAAGATGGTGTGTCAGAAAGATTAATGTAAATAAAGAAAAAGAAATATTTTAATAGGAAATTTTCTAGAATACATATAAAGTGTAAACTTAGATCATAAGGAATTTACAGTGTCATACCTAAAATTTAAGAATAAGCAGAGACAAAGAACCAAAATCTAAAATTACAGAACTAGAAAAAGATTTATACACAAAGTAAATCATATGTAAAGAAAAAATAGAGTTATATCATATTTTTTAAATAACAAAACAATGCAAAATGACAATGAGTAGTTTTTTCAAAGTAAGGAAGAACTATGACCTAGAGTCAAAGCTGTCATATTAACCAAACTATCATTCAAATATGAAAGCATAATTTAAAAAAACTGTTAATTGTATTTTTTGTTACAAAAGACTCATTAAAATTTAGAATAAAATACTTAAATAAGAATAAAGACAAATCCATGTAATACTGCAAAGATATATGAAGTAAAAATGATAAAACATCTAGAAAAAAGTTTGTTGATAATAAAACAAAATAAAGCTAGAGTAAAAAAAAAAAAAAAAAAAAAAAAAAAAAAAAAAAAAAAAAACCAAAAACCAAAAAACAAAAAAACCCCGAAAAACAAAAAACTAAGATGTATTTACCATAACCCAGAAGTAAAAAGACTTTATCATATTGCATTAGTCTGTTTTTACACTACCATGAAGACATGCCCAAGACTCGGTAATTTATAAGGAAAAGAGGTTTAATTGACTCACAGTTCCACATGGCTGGGGAGGCCTCAGGATACTTGCAATCATGGCAGAAGGGGAAACAGTCACATCTTACATGGTAGCAGTCAAGTCAGAGCACATGTGTCAGCACAGAAAAACTACCATTTATACAACCATCAGATCTTGTGAGAATTCACTCACTATCATGAGAACAGCATGGGGGAACCCACCCCTATAATCCAATCACTTTCCTCTCTCCACACTTGGGGATTACAGGTCCCTCCCTAGACAGGTGAAGATTACGAGTCTCATAATCGGTTTTGAAATGTGAAGATACGGGATTTGGGATGAGCCGGGGATGGAATGATACGGTTTGGCTCTGTGTCCTCACCCAAATCTCATTTTATAGCTCCCATAATTCCCACATGTTGTTGGAGGGACCCAGTGAGAGATGATTAAATCATGGGGGTGCGTCTTTCCCGTGCTGTTCTTGTGATAGTGAATGAGTTTCATGAGATCTGATGGTTTTAAAAACGGGAATTTCTCTGCACAAGCTCTCTCTTTGCCTACTGCCATCAAGGTAAATGTGAATTGCTTCTCCTTGCCCTCCTCCCTGATTGTGAGGCCTCCTCAGCCATTTGGAACTGTAAGTCTAATAAACAACATCATTCTTTTGTAAATTCCCAGTCTCAGGTATGTCTTTAATCAGTAGTATGAAAACAAACTAATACAGGTTATTAATCCGTTTTCAGATGAATAGTTTGCAAATATCTTTTTTCCATTTTGCGAGTTTTCTCAATTTGTTTTCTTTGCTGTGCAGAAGATTTTTAGTTTGATGTAATCCCAGTTGTCAATTTTTGCTTTGATTGCCTGTGTTTTTGAAGTCTTACACAAACTATCTTTGCCTAGACCAATGTCTTAGAACATTTCTCCAATGTTTTCTTTCAGTAGTTTTGAAATTTCAGGTCTTAGATTTAAGTGTTTAATCCATTTTAATATTTTCTTTTGTGATGGTGAGATACAGGGGTCTAGTTTCATTCTTCTACATATAGTTACCCAGTTTTCTCAGCACTATTTGTTGAAAAGATGGTTCTTTTCTCTTTGTACGTTCTTGGCACCTTTGTTGAAAATGAGTTCGTTGTAAATGTGTACATTTATATCAGGTTCTCAGTTTTGTTCCATTGCTCTATGTGTCTGTTTTTATGACAATATCATGCTGCTTTGGTTGCCAGCACTTTGTAGGAAGTTTTGAATTCAGGTAACGTGATGCCTCCAGTTTTGTTCTTTTTCTCAGGATTGCTTTGGCCCTTTGTGGTCTTTTGTGGTTCCATATACATTTTAGATTTTTTTTTCTATTTCTGTGAAGAATATCATTGGCATTTTGATAGAGATTGCATTGAATTTGTCAACTACTCTTAGTAGTATCATCATTTTAACAATAGTAAGTGTTCCAATCTATAATCATGGAATATCTTTCATTTTGTTTGTGTGTAAACTTCTATTTCTTTCACCAGAGTTCCATTTTTTTTAATGTAGATCTTTCACTTTCACTGAATTTACTTCTAGGTATTTTGTATTTTCATAGCTATTTTAAATGAAATAGCTTTCTTGATTTCTTTTTCAGATTGTTCACTGTTGGCATATGTAAATGCTACTCATTTTTCTATGTTGATTTTGTATTCTTCAACTTTATGAACTGACATCAGTTTTAACAGTTTTTTGGTGGAGTCTTTTGGATTTTCTAAGAATAAGATCATATTGCCTGCAAACAAGGCTAATTTGATCTATTCCTTTACAATTTCGATAACCTTTCATTCTATTGCTTAATCGTTCTGGCCAAGGCTTCCAGTATTATGCTGAAAAATAGTGGTGAAAGCGGGCATCCTTGTTGAAAAAATGGGATGGAAATTATGTTTAATTGAATTTAAAGCTCATGCTTCAAAGGACGCCATCAGGAAAGTAAAAATATAACTCAGCAAATATGAGAAAATATTGGTAAGTTATATATCTAATAAGGACTTGTAGCTAGAATATATATAGAACTCCTACCACTCAATTAAAAAAAAAAAAAAAAAAACTCCAAAGACCCCAAAATGGGCAAAGGATCTAAACTGACATTTCTCTTTAAAAAGTTACACAAGAGTCAATTAGGATATAAACAATGCTTAATATCATTAGGGAACAGCAAATCAAAACTACAGTTAAATATCATTCAAAGCACAGAATGGATATAATTATAAAAGCAGAAAACAGCAAGTGTTGGTGAGGATGTGGAGAAATCAAAATCTGCACACATAGCTGGTGGGAATGTAAAATGGCACAGCCATTTTGGAAAACAGTGTGGGGGTTTCTTACAAAATTCAACTTAGAATTAACACATGTCCCAGCAATTCTATTCTTAGATACATACCCAAGAAAAATTAAAATATATATCTACACAAAATATTATACAGAAATATAAATAGTAGCATTACTCATAATAGCCAAAACGTGTAAACAACACAAATATTAATCAATGAGTGATTGGATTAACAGATTGTTGTATATCTAAACAATAGAATATCATTCAACTATTAAAAGAAATGAAGTATTAACACACGGTGTGATATAAATGAATTTGAAAAAAATGAAGTATGTTAAATTAAAAAAACCAATAATGAAATACTACAAATGGTATGATTCCATGTGTATAAAATGTCCCCAAATGACAAATCTGTCAAAATAAGTAGACAGGTGGTTGTCTAGTGCTTGGGGGTGACAGAGAATAGGAATTGACAGCTATTGAGAATAGGGTTTGGGGGCTATGAAAATATTCTAAAATTACATTATGATGATAGTTGTATAACTCTGTGAATGTACTAAAAACTATTAAATTGTACACTTTAAGTGGGTAAGTTGTATGATTTATGAACTATATCTCCATAAACCTGTTATAAAACAGATATACAAATATTACCAACTATCTGCTAGCAACTTAGAAAACTGAGATAAATGAACATATCCCTAGTAAAATGTGACTTGTAATTAATTCATGAAACAATAATAAAGCATAATTAGTCCTGTGGTTTTTAAAGAAACTAAATAGTGATTTAAAATTTTCTCACAAGAAAACTCCAGACCTTGTCTACTTTAAAGTTGAGATCTACAAAACTTTAAAAATAAAAGGATCATGGACCAATTTATTCTGCGTTCAGCATAAGCTTATTACCAAACCCAAAAATGTTACAGAAAAACAAAAAATTGTAAACCCATACTTTTTAATAAATATAGGTATAAAAATTCTAAATATAAAAAATTTAAATTAAGTCCAACTCTGGAGAAAAGATAATATAGCAAAACCAAATTGGATGTATCTTATACATTAAGAATTACTCAACATTAGAAAATTCACTAATGTGATTCTTTTAATATGTTACTGTTACTGTAATGTATGTTTTTAATACGTTACTGTGTTACCACCCATTAACATTTAATATGTTACCACAGTAAGATATTAAAAGAAAACATCTCTAAATAAATAAAGCGTTTGATAACATTTAACATAATTTCTTTTTTAAAATAATTTCAATGATTATTTTAGATATGAGAGTACATGTGCAGGTTTGTTACACGGGCATATTGGGTTTGGGGTACAAATCCCATCACCCAGGTAATGAGCGTATTACCCATAGGTAGTTGATCAACCCTTACACAACTCCCTCCCTCCTTGATATGGTTTGGGCCTGTGTCCCCATCAAATTTCATGTCAAATTGTGGTCCCCAATGTTGGAGGTTGGGCCTGGTGGGAGGTGGTTCCTTCATACATGTGGATTTCTTGTGAATGGTTTGGCACCATTGCCCTGGAGCTGTTCTCATGATAGTGAGTGAGTTCTCTCGAGACCTGGTTGTTTAAAAGTGTGCAGCACCTACCCCTTGGTCTCTCTTGCTCCTGCTCCCATCATGTGGGGCACTTCACTCCCTTTTCAACTTTCGCCATGATTGGATGCTTCCTGAGGCCTCCCCAAAAGCAGAAGATGCTATGCTTGCTATACAGCCTGTGGAAGCATGAGTCAATTAAGCCTCTTTTGTTTACAAGTTACTCAGTCTCAGGTATTCCTTGGTAGCAATGTGAGAACAAACTGATACAAAAAAATAGTACTAGGAGTAGGATATTGATATAAAGATACCTAAAAATGTGGAAGCAGTTTTGGAATTAGGTACCAGGCAGAGGCTGAAAGAGTATGAAGGTCTCAGAAAAAGACAGGAAGATGAAGGAAAGTTTGAAACATCTTAGAGACTGGCTAAATGGTTCTGACCAAACTGCTGATAGAAATGTACACAGTGAAATTCAGGCTGAGAAGATCTCATATGGAAATGAGGAACTTATTTGGAACTGGAATAAGAGTCACTTTTGTTATGCCTTAGCAAAGAACTAGGCTGTATTGTGTTCCTCTCCTAGGGATATACAGAACTTTAAACTTGAGAATGATGATTTAGGGTATCTGGCAGAATAAATTTATAAGAAGCAACATGTTCGAGACATGGACTGGCTGCTTCTAACAACCTATGTTCATATGCATGAGCAAATGGCATAAACTTGGAACTTATATTTAAAGGGAAAGCAGAATACAAAAGTTTGTAAAATTTGAAGAGTGGCCATGTGGTGAAAAAGAAAAGTCTATTTTCAGGGTAGGAATTCAAGCAGGCTGCAGATATTTGCAAAAGCAAAAAGGGGCCAAGTGCTAATAGCCAAGACAATAGGCAAAAGACATCCAAGGCATTTCAGAGATTTTCAAGGCAGCCCCTCCCATCACAGGCCTGGAAGCCTAGGAGGACTGAATGGCTTCATGGGCCAGGTCCATTGTCCCACTGCCCTTCACAGCCTTTGGACACTGGTCCCTGCATCCCAGCCATTCCAGTTTTAGCGATGGCCCAAAGGAGCCCAAGTACAGTTCAGGCCACTGATTCAAAGGGTGCAAGCCACAAGCCTTGATAGCTTCCATGTGGTATTAGGGCTGCAAGTACACAGAGTGTGACAGTTGAGGCTAGGGAGCCTCTGACTAAATTTCAGAGGAGATATGGAAAAGCCTGGAATCCCAGGCAGAAGTCTGCTGCAGGGGTGGAGCCCTCATGAAGAACTTCTACTAGGGCAATGTGGAGGGGAAATGTGGGGTTGGAGCCCCCACACAGAGTCCCCACTGGGGTACTGCCTAGAGGAGCTGTGAGAAGAGGGTCACTGTCCTCTGGCCCCAAGAATGGTAGATCCACCAACAGCTTGCACCTTATGACTGGAAAAGCTGCAGGCACACAATGCCAGTACTTGAAAGCAGCCATGGGGTCTGAAACCTGCAAAGCCACAGGAGCAGAGCTGCCCAAGGCCTAAGAAGGCCACCTCTTGCATCAGTGTGCCCTGGATGTGTGACATGGAGTCAAAAGAGTTTATTTTGAAGCTTTAAGATTTAATGACTGCTCTGCTGAATTTCTGACTTGCACAGGGTCTCTAGCCCATTTCTTTTGGCTAATTTCTCCCTTTTGGAATGAAATTATTTACGCAATGCCTATATCCACATTCTTGAAAGTAACTAACCTGTTTATGATTTTACAGGCTCATAGGAAGAAGACCCATGTGTCAGATGAGATTTTGAACTTTGTAATTTTAAGTTAATGCTGAAATGAGTTAAGGTTTTGGGGGACTCTTGAGAAGGGATAATTGCATTTTGCAATATGAGAAGGACACAAGGGAGCCCAGGGGCAGGATATGATTTAAATCTATGTCCTCACCAAATCTTATATTGAATTGTAGTCCCCAATGTTGGAGGTGGGGCCTAGTGGGAGGTGGTTGAATCATGAGGGTGGATTTGTCATGAATGGCTTAGCACCGTGACCTTGGTGCTGTTTTCATGATAGTAAGTAACTTCTCGTGATATCTGGTTATTTGAAAGTAAGGAATATTCCCTTCCTTGTTCTTTTTTGCTCCTGCTGCTGGCATATGGGATGTCTTGCATGTCTTTTACTTTCTGCCATGAGTGGGAGCTTTGTGAGGCCTCCCTAAAGGCAGAGGCCACTATGCTTCCTCTGCAAGCTGCAGAACCATAAGCCAATTAAACATCTTTTATTCATAAATTACCTAGTCTAAGGTATTTCTTTGTAGCAATGTGAGACCATAGTATTCCACAGTGTTACTTCTTCCCATCTTTATGTCCATGTGTACTCAATGTTTAGTTTTCACTTATAAGTAAGAACATGCAGTATTTGGTTTTCTGTTTCTACATTAATTCTCTTAGGATTATGGCCTCCAACTGTATCTACATTACTGCAAGAGACATATTTTGTTCTTTTTTTGTGGCTGCGTAAATACTTCATGGTGTATATGCACCACATGTTCTTTATCCATTTCACCATTGATGGGCACCTAGGTGGACTCCATGTCTTAGCCATTATCAATAGCGTTGCAATTAATGTAGGAGTATATGTGTCTTTTTGGTAGAACAATGTTTTCTTTTGTATATATACCCAGTAATGGGATTGCTGGGTTAAATACTTGCTGTTTTAAGTTTTTTCAGAAATCTCCAAACTACTCTCCACCATGGCTGAACTAATTTACATTCCCACCAACAGTGTATAAGTATTCACTTTTCTCTGCAGCCTTTGCCAACATTTGTTATAATTTGACTTTTTAATAATAGCCATCCTGACCATACCAATAACAAGTCATAAAATTTAATTGGTAATAAAAAAACCTGCCAACCAAACAAAGCCCTGGACTAGATGGTTCACAGATGAATCCTATCAAATATACAAAGAACTGGCACCAATCCTACTGAAAGTATTCCAAAAAATTGAGGAGAAGGGACTCCTTCCTAACTCATTCTGTGAAGCTAGCATCAGCCTGACACCAAAATCAGGAATAGACACACACACACACACACACACACACACACACACACTTCAGGCAAACAACCCTGATGAACAATTCTTAATAAAATTCTAGCAAACTGAATCCAGCAGAACATCAAAATGTTCATACACCATGATCAAGTGTTATTCCTGGACTACAAGACTGTTTCAACATATGCAACCAGTAAATATGATTTTTCATGTAAACAAAATTAAAAACAAAAAACACATAATCATCCCAATGAACATGGAAAAAAGCTTTAGGTACAATTCAATACCCCTTTATGATAAAAAAAAAAAATTCTCAACAGACTGGGAAGTGAAGGAACATACCTCAAAATGGTAAGAGCCATCTATGACGAGCCCAAACCCAACATCTTATGGAATAGCCAAAAGCTGGAACCAGGTCCCTTGAGAACTTAAATAAGATAAGAATGCCCACCCTCATCACCCCTATTCAATATAGTACTTGAATTCCTAGCCAGAGCAATCAGGCAAGAGAAAGAAATAAAAGACATCCAAGTAGAAAAGAAGAAATAAAATTATCTCTCTTTGATCGTGATATGATTCTATACCTAGAAAACCCTAAATACTCTGCCAAAGGCTCCTAGGACTGATAAACAACTTCAGTAAAGTTTTAAGATACAAAATCAATGTACAAAAATTAGTATTTCTATACCTCAGTAATATTCAAGCTGAGAGTCAAATCAAAAACCTAGTCTCATTTACAATAACCACAAAAAATGGAAATACCCAGGAATACAGCTAACAAAGGAGGTAAAAGATCTCTACAAGGAAAACATAAAATATAGCAAAAAGAAATCAGAGACAACGCAAATAAATAGAAAAATATTCTATGCTCATGGATAGGAAGAATCACTATTATTAAAAAGGTCATACTACCCAAAGCAACTTTCAAAACAAAAAACAAAAAAACAAAACAGATTCCACACTATTCCTATCAAATTACCAACATCATTCTTCACAGAATTACAAAAAAACTATTCTGAAATTCATATAGAATCAGAAAAATAGCCAAAGCAATCATAAGCAAAAAGAACAAAGCTGGAGGCATTACACTACCTGCCTTCAAACTATACTACAAGGCTAAAACAAACACATAGACCAATGGAACAGAAGAGACAACGCAGAAATAATACCACACATCTACAGCCATCGGATCCTCATCAAAACTGACAAAAGGAAGCAATGGGGAAAGGATTCCCTATTCAATAAACGGTGCTGGAATAGCTGTTTAGTCGTATGCAAAAGAAAGAAAATGGACCCCTATCTCTCACCATATACCAAAATAGTTCAAGATTAACTAAAGATTTAAATGTGAGACCTCAAACTATAAGAATCCTAGAAGAAAACACAGGAAATGCCCTTGTTGACTTCGGCCTTGTCAGGTAATTGTTGGCTAAGTCCTGAAAAACAATTGCAACAAAAACAAAAAATGGTAAGTGAGACCTAATTAAACTAAAGAACTACTGCATAGCAAAAGAAACTATCCACAGAATAAACAGACAACCTACAGAACTGGAGAAAATATTCACAAACTATACATCTGACAAAGGTTTAATATCCAGAATCTATAAGAAATTTAAACAAATCAATAAGTAAAAACAACCCTATTATTAAAAAAAATGGACAAAAAACAGGAAGAGACACTTCTGAAAAGAAGACAAGTGGCCAAGAAATATGGGGAAAAAGGCTCATCATTGCTAATCATCAGGAAAATGCAAATCAAAACTACGAGATACATCAGTTAGAATGGCTATTATTAAAAAGTCAAATATTAACTCCATTTCTTTCTTTTTTTTTCTTTCTTTTTTTTTTCTTTAGATGGCGTTTCACTCTTGTTGCCCAGGCTGAAGAGCCATGGGGCGATCTCAGCTCACTGCAACCTCCGCCTCCCAAGTTCAAACAATTCTCCTGCCTCAGCCTCCCGAGTAGCTGGTATTACAGGCATGTGCCACCATACCCGGCTAATTATGTAATTTTTAGTAGAGACAGGGTATCTCCATATTGGTCGGGCTGGTCTCGAACTCCTGGCCTCAGGTGATCCACCTGCCTTGGCTTCCCAAAGTGCTGGGATCATAGGCAAGAGCCACCGCGCCCGGCCCATAAGTCCATTTCTGATTAAAGAAACTTAGTCAATTAGTTGCAGAAGGAAAATTTGTTAACCTGTAAGTTACTTTTAAAAATAAAATAAAAACTTAAAACTTATAGCCATCTAAATAAGAATACTTGAGACTCTCTCCTCTAAAATAGGGGGAAAAATGTATGCCCACAAGCTCTACTTTTATTTCATATACTATCGAAGAACCTAGCCAGTGAAATAATACCAAAAAAAAAAATGTTATTGGCAAAAAAGTTGAAACAGATGAAATAAAATTATTGTTTTAAATGATATACTCATTTATATATGAAAATCAACAAATAGCTAAAGGCAAATTATTAGAAGTAATGAAGGGTTTGATAAGGTTGCCAGATACAAAACAGGATAGGGTTATTTTCAAGGTCTTAGATTTTTCTTCAGAGTGGTGTGTTCATTAACACTTATTATACTATTAAAATATAACTAAATAAATATAGGCTATGCATTGACCCATGATTCAAATGTGTCGTGATTCAAGCATTATATTTCATTTAATTCTTGTACAAAGACCCAAAATTGCGGTGGGGAGGGTGGTGGGAATCATTTCAGAAAACCAACCTACTACTTATGTGTTGTCATAAGTAAGTGTTACAGTGAAGCTTAGTGATATGCCATAAATAAATTTCATTTATTTCTGAATATTGAGAGTCTGAGGAAGCAGAGGTCTACAAAATGGGCAAGTATATTTGCTGTATATATGACATCAAAATACCTACTGATTTCATCATTCAATAAAAAACGTCAAACGATTATTTGGCACAAGGTAAACAAAAATAGTTCTTGAATTGGTTGTGCAGGCATTTATGAATAATAATGGTTATGAAAATTGTTTAAAAACTGAAAATGACACTATAAAATTTGAATGCTTCAATTGTGAAAGAAGTTAATTAAGCTTTATTTGAGTTCATGGGCTGAAGAGATTTTAGTGCTCCATTATCAACCTTAACTCCAAAATTCTCTAGGAAGTGTTTTCTTCATTTGTCTTTTGGCCAACTCTAAACATCCTCTGTGTTCAGGTAGTATCTGTTATAAACATTAATTTGCACATCAATAATACTTTTGGATACTATTTAATTTCATATTTATTCCTAAAACTGCATTAAGTTATTTGATGTTCTGAGTTATCTTTGTGTATCCAGAGTCAAGCAACGTGTCAGGTTCATGTTAAGCATTCACTAATCAATCAATCAATGAATAACTAAACAGATACATAAACACATTCTCAGTTTACTGACATATTTTTTAAGGCACACGCATTGTAAATGGATGGTAAAGCTAATCATGTTGAGCAATGCCAAAATATTCAATATCTGAGAAAAGGTGGAATTTTTCCTTTTTGTGCTCACTGGACTCCTACTGACATCAACTTCATTTTTGGATAGAGAATTTGAGTATGCATCTATGGTCCTCTGCATCAGTCTCTATTTTTGCCCCAACAAGGAGTAGGATTACTGAAGGGAAGAGCTGATGGAACAGTAAGAACAATATATAGAGGGCAGTTCTAAGGCTGTGTAACCCAGAGAATAAGCATTTCTCCTGTTTTCATACCCATATGGGCTAGGGCTGTGATGCTAGACTGCCTAGTGAGAAAATGTTGGTGATAGAGTTTTGTAAAACATCTAACAAGACTGGCCATGGTAGCGTGGCTCACACCTGTAATCTCAGCATTTTGGTTAGTCAAGGTGGGTGGATCACTTGAGTTCACGAGTTCAAGACCAGCCTGACCAACATGGTGAAACCCCATCTCTAAAAAAAAAAAATACAAAATTAGCCAGGCATGGTGGTGCATGCCTGTAATCCCAGCTACTCGGGAGGCTGAGGCAGGAGAATCGCTTGAACCCGGGAGGTGGAGGTTGCAGTGAGCCAAGATCACGCCATTGCGCCCCAGCCTGGGTGACAAGAGTGAAATAAGTAAATAAAAAAACATATAACTAAATCACTTTGTCAACTATTGAGTCTTTTTGTAAGACTAAATATTTTCTTATTGTTTTATAAACTTGAGAAATTATTGAACCTGTAAAAGAAATGACCAAGTGTTAAAAGTCCCACATCTTAAAACTATAACATGTTTTTCCTATTAAATAAACTGACAAAGGTACTGAGTTGGTCTTATGAAAGTCAATCTTCCTTGTGTTTTCTGTATATATTTTCCTTAATAATTGTTCCCTGTATTTAAAGCACTCAAACCCTGCATTTCCTTTCTTCTTCTCTCTTATTAATTCCTCTCCATTGCATTCTTCCTCTAAGCTGTTTGTGCTTCTGCTGATAGACTAACTTTTAAGAGTTGATTTTCCCATTATGAGTATGACTTGCAAGATTATTATTTTCTTGTTTCCTTGCCTTATTTTATTGGTCTTTGGCCAGTCAGGTAGTGTGCAAAGAAACAGTAATGATATTATTGGGTATACTGGACCATATATTTCCTTTGTCTAACCCGGAGATTTTCATAGTCTTTCAGTTATTTTCACTGATGGTAGCCTTAAGGATAGAAATGTCACCTTTAAAAATATCTCAAGGATCTAAACTGAATTCACTTTGAAACTTTATTACTGGACATGCACAAGCATGTCAAGTCCTCAATTAATAGATGAAATATTATCTCATTTTTCAGTCTTAAATGTCTTCCAAAGCATTTCATGGACATGCAAAATAGTTGGTTGATATTTTGGGGACTATCCATGGAAGTAATTGAGTGTGCTGGCTAAGAGTATTTTTTGTGCTAATTAAATATTCCAAATTTCTATCAAGATTATTGTCACCTATTTAATGGCTCATTGAGTTTACAGTCTATGCAAGTTCTCTTTCATCAGTAGTGTTAGGACATCCATTCTAGAAATGACAAATTAGAGAGCAAGCTAAAAAGATAAAAGACCTTCTGAAGATTATTTACATTTCAAATTTTTGACATGGACCATTCTGTTCATTGATGAGATAAAGAATCTGGCCAGCTTGGAAGATTAATTTCCTTCAAAGAGTTCACTTACACTTATTTTACAAAAGTAAGGCATTGAAACTTGTGCTAAAGAATGATTTTGTCCATTTAAATGGATCTATGCAGAAAACTTAATGCCTCTCATATAGTTGGTAAATCTTATCTTTAATAGAAATTTTTATTGCATATACTAAAAATAGTTGAAACATGGACTCATAAATAAAGTTTAACATTTCTGGTATGAAAGAAAATGAGAAAGTTAACATTAGAAGTTGAGCATGCAAATAATTCATGTGTTCATTCAACAAATTATGATTAAGCAATGGCTATATGCTAGGGATTATATTGCACCATAAGTATACATTGGAGAATAAAATGGGGATTTAAAAAAATTATTTTTGCTTAGAGTATAGTTGGAAATATGAACAATAAATAAACATATATATATATATGATGACTCTTGAAAAGTGTATGAGAAAATACTGACACAATACCATGAACGAAGAGCAGAGGTAGGTGAATGGTAAAGACGTTTAAACTGAGAGACAATGGAAATAACGACTGAGCCAGGCAAAAATGGAAGGAAAGTTCAATGGAAATGGCTCTCCTACCACATGACAGAATAAAGATACCAATCCAGATTTTCAGACGCCAAATTCAATACCTTATTTCCCCCATTTACCCATACTACTTGGACTGTATTTTTTGCCTTAAATAATAAAGACATAGTAACCTAGATACTTTAGCCAGCAATTATTTTAAATTCTCAGTTGTTATGGTTAAACATAAAAATAAAAAGAAGTCATTTTTAAATACCAGCTCTATCTTTTTTCTTTTAGTAATCCATCCAGATTCAGTGCTAGGACATGGCTCTATGCAGCTATGACTGCAGAATTGCATGGGATCATACTTTTAGACTGACATGAGTGGTCAAGGTAGTTGAACAACCAATTTAGTTGATTTTGGTTTAATAACTTGACCGGTCACTGGACTGAATTGACCAGAAGGCACTGGCAAACAGAGTGAGTTATCTTTTTCTAGAAGATGCAAGCTATGCGTTGGAAGCTGATATTAACTATTTCAGATTGCATGGGTAGCTTCTGCTACTGAAGTGACAATACATTTTGAATCAACTTTATATGAAGAATGTGGTAATTTCAGAGAGATAAAGGCAATATCTGTGTTTTTACACGTGCACCCCTTGGACTTTTTTGGTTGTAAATGGTAAAAATTAACCTTTAATTTAATTTAATTAAAAAATAATTAAGAGTTAATTTTTAATTAAAAATTAATTAAATTAAATTAAATATTAAATTAAACAAAATAGAAATTCATAAAAGGATATTAAATAGTTTATGTTAGGGAAGATATGACAATTGGGCAAGAGACAAAAACACAGGACACCTAGTAACTAATCAGTGCTGTATTCAGATGGTGGGGACCTGATTGGATCAGGGTAGATTCTGAATAGTTTGGTTAGTGTTTCAGAGGCAGAAAGAGAGAGAGAGAGAGAGAGAGAGAGAGAGAGAGAGAAGCTGTATATTTCTGTTACTACTATTACTACTGCTACTACTACTACCCACTATATTAGTATATGACATTTAATGAGATCTTATTCTCTGGTGGTAAGCATGTTATGTGCCCACACAACCCAGCAATTAGTAATACGAGTATCTCCATTTAGCATAAGAGGAAACCACAGCTTGAAGAGATTAACCTTTCACAAGGCCACATGGTTAGCAGGTGGCAGAATCAGAAATACGGTCTATATAGTGTCAAATCTGTGTTCTTAATGTCTATTCTAAATAGTTTATCCAGTCAATTTAAAATAAGAAGATGGCTGGTTAATGGCATTCAAGCAAAACTAGCCAGTAGGAGAGTTAGTTGGGTTTTTTTGTGTGTTTGTTTTCATTTGTCTCCAGGTCATTTCACTCTTTTTAGGCCTCCTATAGGCCTGTGTCAATACACGCCTATGATTCAAAATCCAATCCATGTGGTTTTCAATTTTCAATGAAATCATACCATGTACTACTAAAGACAGTAAGTAATTGACCATAGGAAAAAGAGTAAAAGTTTTCCAAGAGTTGCTTTAAAGTATCAGTGAAACTCAGTTAAGAATATGCCATATACTGGTAATGTGTTGAAAGAAGCAGAATACTTTTCTTGCTGTGTAAAAATTATAAACACAATTTTAGAAGTAAAAACCCTCTAAAAGACATTTTTCTTTCCATAATGTTGCCAACTCCAACATCTAGTCCTTGAAATGAGAAACACAGGTTTACTGATGACTGAATTCTGGAAAGAAAATCAGTGAAGAGGGAAATTAAAAATGGTAAATTTAATATCAGATTCATGCTCAAAATCAGTTACACGAGATTTTAGCCAAAAGAACGCTAAGATTAATAAATAGTGCTAGAAGTTCTCGTAAGCAACATGACTTCTTCACTGTACTAATTGTAAATCAATCTTCTACGACTTATATTTAGCTTCTGGTGCAGACAGAAAGTGAAAAAACAAAATGTTTCTTACTATAAATTAATTATCCAGCAAAAATCCAAAAGGTTCAGTGTAATGGACAGGCAGAATATGAATACATTGACTTCCTCGAAGGTAAAATACATAGACAGTCCCTCTTGTTTTTGTTTTTGTTTTTTCCAAAATAGACCATTCAAATAGTCAAGTAGGACATGACTGATCTAAGGGATATATGCAGTTACTCGTTACATTTGTTTAAAAATGTTGCTTCCATTTACCACCAATTGACGGCCCAAATTAAGATGGAAGAAGCTTACCTCTAAAATGAAAGTTATTTACATTTGTTATGTCTCACTCAAAATAAATACATACCTTCTGTCTGTGTAAAATGCAAACTAAAATCATTTAAATGAGGAAAGAAGTAGAAGTGCTGCAAATAATGTTTTGAAAAGTTCTCTGGGAAGTGGTCACAGCCTCTTGAGAACACTTTGAACCGGAGTTAAAATAAATGAGTGTGCTGTAACCTCACATAGACTCCTAATCAGATGGTCTTTGTTCTGCAGCTCATATTTTAACTAGAAGTTTGTTTCCAATACCTGCGCATACTCTTCTATTCATATGTAAATTGCATTAAAGTTGTTATCCTTTCTTCCCCAAATTCTGCTTTTAAAGTAATAATAAAACGTACGAAAGAGTAATATGAGAGGTGGGTGCTTGTGGACACTCGAGTGTTCTGGCATTGTACCAAGCCCACAGTGGCCATCTTGAAGGAGAAGCTTGTGTCTCTCCTTCCCTTAGGGATCTATCTGAACATTAAGGGGTTATCACTAGTGCTGTTATGGGCTTTAGATGTTTCCACTGATATGACATTTGGATTTCAATGGCAGTTTTATGGCTCTCTTTATAGCTGTGATCAGAGCGGAGGTGGTGTGTCCATGGTTGCACTGCCTATCAGGTGAGGGACAATTGTCTGTTGGTTCCCAGAAAGGACGGGGAACCCAACACCCTGGTTCAGCTCCTGACTTTGCCAGTCACCTGCTGGATGCCACTGAGTAAGTCACATAAGATTACAGGGACCTCCCTTTCTTCTGTGTGTAGACTAATTGCCTGTGGCAAATGTTGCCTGCAAATTTCAAGGGCAATTGAGTCCTGTGTGCTTCCCCACTTGACTTCTCTTTTTTCCTTCTCCTTTTTTTCCTTTCTTTTTTTTTAAGGCCATGAGTTGCCAATTTTATGTGCAATTGAGTTGTGCATACCCCAAGCTAAGTAGGGCACCTCGATTGCACTTTAAAGCCATCAATTATAAACATATCTATGATATCTGATATCTGATGTCTTAAGGGAGTAATGCAATTCTGCTTTGATGGAGTCATTTTATAGAGTTGCTTCTTCCTATTTTTATAAGAGTGCTGCAGTTATTAGTTTAACCAAAACAGGACATTTCATTCTTGTGTGGCTTGATTTTTCAATCTGTTAAAGAATAAGGAAATAAACCACATTTATGAGTGTCTCCAGTTGTTAAAGAAGGAGAAGGGTTAGATGCAATTTCAAATGTATAAATATAGGACATTTGCAGCTCTTGCTTAGAATGTGTACTGAGTTGAGTTTGCTATTTAATTATCTTATAAATATATTTATAAGATATCTAAATCAACTACTTTCTTTCAGAGAGGGAGCTTTGTGTTAAGAGGGTCACCTGGGTTCAGACAATTATACATTCGAATACCAGCTTTGTCAACTAACAACTGTGATTTTGAGAAAGTCACTTTTCCCTTTGCCTCAGTTTCCTTTCATGGAGGAAAGTTACTTTGTCCTACACCTTAGTCTCTCAAATGGGGGAAAAAAGTACTTACTCTGTAGAATTGTTATACAGATGAAATTGGATACATGAAAAACCCAGCCTCTATCCGGAGTTCAGCAAACAGTGACAGTCAATGTCCACAGTTGCTCAGAAGTTCTCATTTGGGGAAGATCGTGTGCTTAGTACCGTTGAATAAATACTAGAAGTACTCAAGGAAATTAACTAGGTTATCTAACACTAGGTTGATCAATAAAATAAATGTATATTTCAGCTTTTCAACCATATATTGAGCTCATGTAGGCAGAGTTGGTGGTTTTCATGCCGGTTGCTTTTCCTTTCCTTACCAGCACTCTCGCCCTATTAGAAATCCGCAGAGGTTGCTAAATAATCCTTCCACTGACCGTGGCAAAGATCCCTCTATTAGTGCTCTGTGGAGTCCATCCATCTATTTCCTTATCGGCATTGCCTCATTCCTTCTTCAGTAGCTTCCTTTTTCGTATACTTTATATCATTTGCATAGTGTGAAATTTAACAAGTGATGTTAGAGATAATAAATCCCACAACTGCTATTTCTGTTTGAAAACCATGACACAGTGTGGTGAAAGCGCCAAATAGTCTGGGGTTTGTTCATGTTTGCAGGGCTTTTTCTTCGCATATTTTACTGTCAGTTTCTTGACATTTTTGTCAGCTCAGGACCGGAGGGCATAGGTGCTGGCGGCAGGTCTGACCACATTTTTATTCTCCATTGCATTTTCAGAGACTACGGAAAAATAAAATAAAAACTGGGGGTGGGAAGGGGGAGTGAGGAAGAGGGAGGAAGAGAGGTGACCATGTCAAAGGCAGAGCAGGACAGGGTGAGTCTGTGAAAGTCAGAATGTGTAGCTTTTCACTCTGCAGGCGCTCACCAGGGAAGGTGCTCCAGGCACCCCTACCCCCACCCCACCTCCAAACCCTGAGACACAAATACGAAGAGATTTGCTATGAAAGACATGCCATTTTCTCATTTCCTCATTATAAAAGGCAGGTAGAAGGCAAATATTTGAATCTGTTTGCAGGATAATTTTTTTTTCTTTTTTTTCTGACTGACTGCATTTCCGAGCTGCGGAGAAAGTGCACAAAACAGTTACTGTTTTTCCTGGAACATCACCTTTGGCTCTAATCAACTCTTACGGTTTTCTGCACTTTACAAGTGGGAGATTTTTCTCTTTTTTTATTTTTTATTGGTAGAAAAAATGTACGAGGCCCCCAATGCCACGACTTTCAGGAAGTGTTCATGTAGGTGGCGTCTTTTGTCATCACCTCCCAGCATTTGCAAACAAAGAGAAAAAAAGTGAACACATTGTCATGAGCATCTATCTATTCAGCTTAACCAGCATAACAACTTAAATAGCATAATAGCAACAATAACAACTGTATTACAGTACAGAAAATCATCCTCCTAAGGAAGACTTCTTACAATTTATTTTAATTTCCCTAAGAATGTATTACCGAAACTGTCCATGAAGGAATAAAAAAAGTTTTCTTATTAAATAAGTTATGATAACACGCATTTCCAAATTTAATCTAAAACGGAGTCCTTTTTTTTCCATCAGAATATTTACTAATATGAAAAGGGGCTAGAGTTTCAATGCCAAAAGTACACAGTTTAAGAAACAGAGTTCTAATAGTTTAAATTTTTACCTTTCTGAACACATTGTTTTACTAAACAATTGTTTATTATTAAAGCTTTTACTTAGCGAATTTGGCTACTTATGTTCATTGCAAAGGAAATTCTTTAGAAGGCTGTGCATTTTATGAAAAGATATCCTATTTTGGGCCTCTGGGGGAGAACTTTACTTCGTTAGAATACTTTATTCTTTCAATACCCAGCTGAATTTTTGGGGTAGTATTTTGTTAAGATTTCACATCCATAGTCAAAAGCAAAATGTGTCTATATTTTTCTAGTTTTGTGGTTTGCAAATTTAGGATGTTATGTGAGGCCGAGAAAAATAATTTGTATGTTTCCTTTTTTACCATGCTCTGGATTAAATAAGAGTATCACAATTGTTTTTTCTTGAATTATTAAAAGTATGCACCTGTGAATATATTTGGACATTTTGGTTTACTGGATATTATTATTTTAATACATCTGTCAATTTAATTCATCGCTAATGGGCAAAATGTTTCTGTATTTGTAGAAAAAATATAGGGTCTCAAATTTATATTAAAACTCATCCAGTTTATTCAGAGTGACAAATTTATTTTCACGGAATAAAATATGTAGAAAATGCTTTATTTCTCATATTGTTAAGGATTAAAAAAATAGCTTTCATGCATCATGGATGATATTATTTATTACACTTCAAGAAAATGAGGATGGTTACCAAAAAAGAAGGGATACAATAAAAAAAATTGTGGAAATATCCCTATAAGTTTTACTTTAAATGATTTGCAGAATCATAGCTGCCTGAAAACAGCAACTGGAAGCCAGACATGGTAATGCATGATGGTAGTCCTGCTACTCTGAAAGATGAAGATCACTTGAGCCAGGAGTTCTAGTCCAACCTGGGCAATGTAATGAGACCCCCATCTCTCAAATAAAAGAGAAAGCATCTGGCCAAAAATAAAAAAGGAAGTCCGTGGATTTCTGGGGGAAAAATACCACAGAATTAAGTAGTAGTACAAATAATACCAAAATAGAAGTTATAAATAAGAAAGTGAAGAAGAGGTAAAAAGATATCATGAAAGAAGGCATTTTTCAAAAAAAATAGAAAAAGGCAATTACTTAAAAATAATGAGCTAGACCATGGGATAGTTATGAAGCACACCTTAAAATAGCATAATTGTGACCATGTTATTCAAAAGGAGTGTAAGCAAAGATAATAACTTCAGCCTAGAAATTAGGGTCATTTGTCATTTGGAAGGGCATCATAATACTGAATCAGTGGAAAAAAAACGTGACTCTAGAACCGTGTTGGTTCTGAAATGGACAATATTTATATACTCATAATGTGTACCAGGTTTTCAAATTTTTTGATCAGTCTACAGACAAACGAGAATGATTTATATATAGTCTGAAAGTGATTTGCCTGTGTTTTCTTGTGAAAGGGGAGAGGAATGAAGTTTATGGGGAGGAATATCGAAAGGAAAGTTAGCAGCTTCCGTATCCCATCTTATACGGAAGGGAACAAAAAAATGCCTTAGGAAATAATGAAACATGAAGTAGACTTTTAAGGGTGGGATTTAAAATTACAAAACAACAATGAAAGATCTAAAAAATTCAATGTATCTGTCAAAAGTTGATGGGGTACGGAAGTGGGATATTTTACATAGGTTATATCTTCTTTCCTAGTGAGAGTAAATTATTAATGTTTGATATTGTTTGGCTGGGTCTCCACCCAAATTTCCTCTTGAATTGTGGTTCCCATAATCCCCACGTGTTGTGGAAGGGACCTGGTGGGAGGTAATTGAATCATAGTGGCAATTTCCCCCATGCTGTTCTCATAGTAATGAGTAAGTTCTCGTGAGTTTTCATGGTTTTCTAAGGGACTTCCCCGTTTGCTCAGTTCTCATTCTTCTCTATTCTGCCACCATGTGAAAAAGGACACGTTTGCTTCCACTACAATTGTAGGTTTCCCAAGGCCTCACCAGCCATATTAAACTGTGAGTCAGTTAAACCTCTTTCCTTTATAAATTACCCAATCTTGAGCAGTTCATTACAGCAGCATGAGAATGGACTAATATGTGTTGCTATAAAGATACCCAAAAATGTGGAAGCAACTTTGGAACTGGGTAACAGGCAGAGCTTGTAACAGTTTGGAGGGCTCAGAAGAATATAGGAAGGTGGGGGAAAGTTTGGAACTTCTTAGAGGCTTGTTGAATGGCCTTGACCAAAAACAATAAAGTCTAGGCTGAGGTGGTCTCAGATGAAGATGAGGAACTTCCTGGGAACTGGAATAAAGGTGACTCTTGCTATATTTTAGCTAATAGACTGGTGGCATGTTGTCCCTGTTCCAGAGATCTGTAGAACTTTGAATTTGAGAGAAATTATTTAGGCTATAAGGTGGAAGGAATTTCTAAGTGGCAAAGTGTTCAAGAGGTGGCACGGGTGCTCTTAAAAGCATTCAGTTTTATACATTCATCACAAACACAGGTTTGGAATTGGAACTTATGTTTAAAAGGGAAGTGGAACATAAAAGCTTAGAAAATTTGGAGACTGACAATGTGATAGAAAAGAAAAACCCATTTTCTGGAGAGAAAGTCAAACTGGCTGTAGAAATTTGCATAAGTAACAGGGAGCCAAGTGTTAGTCACCAAGAAAACGGGGAACATGTCTCCAGGGCATGCCAGAGACCTTCAGATCAGCTCTTCCTATCACAAGCCCCAAGGCATAGGAGAGAAAAATGGTTTCCTGGGCCAGGCTCAGGGCACCCCTGCTCTATGCAGACTCAGGACATGGTGCCCAGCACCCCAGCTGCTTTAGCTCCAGCAGTCACTGAAAGGGGGCAAGGTACAGCTTGGGCCATTGCTTTAGAGGGTGCAAACCCCAAGACTGGCAGCTGACACCTGGGGCTGGGCCTGCAGGTACACAGAAGTCAAGAATTGAGGTACAGGAACCTCTGCCTAGATTTTAGAGGATGTATGGAAATGCATGCCAAGAAAAAGTTTGCTGCAGGGACGAAGCCCTCATGGAGAACCTCTGGTAGGGCAATGAAGAAGGGAAATGTGGGGCTGGAGCCCCCAGGCAGAGTCCATACTGCCGCATCACCTAGAGGAGCTGTGAGAAGAGGGCCACCATCCTCTAGACACAAGAATGGTAGATTCACTGACAGCTTGCACCGTGCACCTGGAAAAGCCACAGAGAATAAATGCCAGCCCATGAAAGCAGCTAGGAGGGGGACTGTACCCTGTAAAGCCACAGGAGCAGAGCTGCCCATGACTTGGTTGTCAGACATGGAGTCAAAGGAGATTCTTTTCAAGCTTTAAGATTTGACTACCCCAATGGATTTCAGATTTGCATGGGGCCTATAACCCCTTTGTTTTAACCAATTTCTCCCATTTGAAGTGAGTGTATTTGCCCAATGCCTGTAGCCCCATTGTATGTAGGAAGTAACTAACTTGCTTTTGATTTTTCAGGCTCATAAGTGAAAAAAATTTGCCTTGTCTTAGATAGGACCTTTAACTTGGACTTTTGGGTTAATGCTGGAATGAGTTGAGACTTTGTGGGACTGTTGGAAAAGCATGGTTGTTTTTTGAAATGTGAGGACATGAGATATGGAAGGAGCCAGGGGTGGAATTATATAATTTGGCTGTATCCTCACACAAATATCATCTTGAATTGCAGTTCCCATAATTCCCATGTGTCATGGGAGAGACCTGGTGGGAGGTAATTGAATGATGGGGGAAGTTTCCCCCATGCTATTCTCATGATGGTAAGTTCTTGCAAGATCTGATGGTTTTATAAAGGGCTTCCCCATTTGCTTGGTTCTCATTCTTCTCTCTCTTGCAGCCATGTGAAGAGGGACATGTTTCCTTCCCCTATGATTGTAAGTCTTTGGATTTTGGAGGCAACATGTTCTTCATTTGGGTGTGTTACTCCAGCCCATTTATCAAGTTACCCAAAAAACTGCCACTTTTGAGTGGAGTCCAGAATAGAAGAAGGCTCTGCAACCAGTCCAGGCTGCTGCGCAAGCTGCTGTGCCACTTGGGTCATATGACCCAGCAGATCCAATGGTGGTTGAGGTGTCAGTGGCAGATAGAAATGCTGTTTGGAGCATTTGGCAACCTCCCATAGGTAAATCATGATGAAGGCCTCTAGGATTTTGGATTAGGCCTTGCCATCTTCTGCAGATAACTACTCTCCTTTTGAGAGACAGCTCTTGGCCTGTTAGTGAGCTTTGGTAGAAACTGAACATTTGACTATGAGTCATCAAGTCATCATATGACCTGAACTGCCTATCATGAACTGGGTGCTTTCTGATCCATCTAGCCATAAAGTTGGGAGTGCACAGCAGAATTCCACCACCAAATGGAGGTGGTATATACATGATCAGGCTTGAGCAGGTCCTGAAGACACAAGTAAGTTACATGAGGAAGTGGCTCAAATCCCCATGGTCCCCACTCCTGCCACCCTGCCTTTTCTCCCCCAGCCTGCACCCATGACCTCATGGGGAGTTCTCTATGATCAGGTGACAGAGAAAGAGAAAACTAGGGCCTGGTTTAGAGATGGCTTTGCACGATATTCAGGTATCATGCTAAAGTGGACAGCTGCAGTTCTACAGCCCCTTTCTAGGACATCTCTGAAGTGACAAGGGGAAATCTACCCAGTAGGCAGAACTTCAAGCAGTACACCTGGTTGTGTATTTTTCTTGGAAGGAGAAATGACCAGATGTGTGATTACATACTGATTCATGGGCTGTAGCTAGTGGTTTGGCTGGATGGTCAGGGACTTTGAAGAAGTATGATTGGAAAACTGATGACAAAGAAATTTAGGGAACAGGTATGTGGATGGACCTCTCTTAGTGGTCAAAAACTGTGTAGATATTTGTGTCCTATGTGAGTGCTCACCAATGAGTGACCTCAGAAAGGGAAGATTTTAATACTCAAGTGTATAGGATGATTAATTTTGTGGACACCACTCAGCCTCTTTCCCCAGCCACCTTTGTCATCACCCAATGGGCACATGAGCAAAGTGCCCATGATGGCAAGGATGGAGGTTATGCATGGGCTAAGCAACATGGACTTACACTCAGGAAGGCTGACCTGGTTACAGCCACCACTGAGTGTCCAATTTGCCAGCAGCAGAGACCGACACTGATCCCTCGACATGGCACCATTCTTAGGGGGTGATCAGCAAGCTACTTGGTGGCAGGTTGAATATATTGGACCTTTTCCATCATTGAAAGGGCAATGGTTTGTCCTCACCAAATAGACACTTAGTCTGGATATGGGTTTGCCCATCCTGCATGCAATGTTTCTGCCAAGACTACTATCCATGGACTCGCAGAATGCCTTATCCACCATCATGGTATTCCACACAGCATTGCCTCTAACAAAGTCACTCACTTTACAGCTAAAGAAGTATGACTGTGAGCTCATACTCATGGAATTCACTGGTCTTACTATGGTCCCCATCATCCTGAAACAGCTGGATTGATAGAACGGTGGAATGGCCTTTTGAAGTCACAATTACAATGTCAGCTAGGTGACAATACTTTGCAGGGCTGGGCAAAGTTCTCCAGGAGGCTATGTATGCTCTGAATCAGCATCTGATACATGGTACTGTTTCTCCCATAGCTAGGATTGACTGGTCCAAGAACCAAGGGGTGGAAGAGAAAGTGGCATCACTTAACATCACCCCTAGTGACCCACTAGAAAAATTCTTACCTCCTGTTCCCATGATATTATGTTGTGCTGGCCTAGAGGTCTTAGTTCCAGAGCAAGGAATGCTGTCTCCAGGAGACACAACAATGATTCCATCAAACTGGAAGTTAAAATTGCCACCTGGCCACTTTGGTCTTCTCCTATTTCTAAATCAACAAGCAAGAAGGAAGTTACAGTGTTGTCTGGGGTGATTGACACAGACCATCAAAATGAAATCAGTTTACCACTCCATAACTGAGGTAAGGAAGGGTATGTGTGGAGTACAGGAGATCCCTTAGGGTATCTCTTTGTATTACCATACTCTGTGATTAAGGTATACAGGAAACGACAACAACCCAATTCAGGCAGGACTACAAATTACTGAGACCTTCAGGAATGAAGATTTGAGTCACTCCACCAGGTAAAAATCAAGATTTGCTGAGGTACTTGCTGAAGGCAAAGGGAATACAGAATGGGTAGTAGAAGAAGGTAGTCATCAATACCAGCTACTACCATGTGATCAGTTGCAGACACAAGGACTGTAATTGCTGTGAGTATTTGGATTTCCTCCTTATTTTGTTAATAGGTTTGTGCAGGTATGTGCTTGTATTAAGAAATGATCTTCATTTTATTTATTTTCTTTTTCCTTTATCATGTGACATAAGATTTATTGACTTCATATCAGCATTTAAGTGTTGTTAACTTCATGTGTTAGCATTTATGTTAAGAATTAGCTTCCAGCTGTACAAAGGATAGCTGTATTATGTTAGGCATAATTATGATGCCATTATTGTCTTTATTTGAAGATTATGTATGATTTCAGGAGATGCGTATGGGCTCAAGTTGACAAGGGGTGGACTTGTGATGGTTAATACTGAGTGTCAACCTGATTGGATTGAAGGATGCAAAGTATTGTTCCTGGTTATGTCTGTGAGGGTTTTGCCAAAGGAGATTAACATATGAGTCAGTTGACTGGGAGAGGTAGATCCACCTTCAATCTGGGTGGACACCATCTAATCAGCTGTCATTATGGCCAGAATAAAGCAGGCGGAAGAATGTGGAAGGACTTGACTTGCTGAGTCTTCTGGTCTTCGTCTTTCTCCCGTGCTAGATGCTTCCTGTTTTTGAACATTGGACTCCAAGTTCTTCAGCTTTTGGACTCATAGACTTAAACCAGTGGTGTTCCAGTGACTCTCAGGCCTTTGGCCACAGATTGAAGGCTGCACTGTCAGCTTCTCTACTTTTGAAGTTTTGGGACTTGGACTGGCTTCTTTGCTCCTCAGCTTGTAGATGGTGTATCGTGCAACTTCACCTCGTGATCATGTGAGCAAATACACCTTAATAAATTACTCTTTATATATATATTTATCCTATTAGTTCTGTCTTTCTAGAGAACCCTGACTAATGCAATGTTAAAAACTGGCAAGCCAAATATTTCTGTGCATATCCACTGAAGTTATGAAGGGTAGCAAATGAAGAACCAAGAACAGGAAATAATAAAGATGGCTGCTGATATGGTTTGACTGTGTCCCCAACCAAATCTCATCTTGAATTGTAACTCCTACAATTCCCATGTGTCATGGGAGGAACCCAGTGGGATGTGATTAAATTATGAGGGCAAGTCTTTGCTGCATTGTTCTTGTGATAGGGAATGAGTCTCATAAGTTGTGATGGTTTTAAACATGAGAGTTTCACTGCACAAGCTCTCCTTTTGCCTGCTGCCATCCATGTAAGATGTGACTTGCTTCTTCTTGCATTCCACCATGATTGTGAGGCCTCCCCAGCCATGTGAAACTGTAAGTCCATTAAACCTCTTTGTTTTATAAATTACCCAGTCTCGGGTATTTCTTTATCAACAATATGAAAATGAACTAAGACAGTAAATTGGTACCAGGAGTGGGGCACTGCTGAAAAGATATGAAAAATATAGAAATGACTTTGGAACTGGGTAATGGGCGGAGGTTGGAAAGGTTTGGAGAGCTCAGAAGAAGACAGGAAAATGTGGGAAAGTTTGGAACTCCCTAGAGATTTGTTGAATTATTTTGACCAAAATGCTGATAATTATATGGACAATGAAATCCAGGCTGAGGTAGTCTCAGATGGCGATGAGGAACTTGTTGGGAACTGGAGTAAAGGTGACATTTAGTATGTTTTAGCAGAGACTGGTGGCATCTTGCCCTTGCCCTAGATATTTGTAAAACTTTGAATTTGAAAGGATTTAGGATATCTGGTAGAAGAAATTTCTTAGCAGTTAAGCATTCAGGATATGACTTGGGTGCTCTTAAAGGCATTCAGTTTTTTTCTTTTTGTTTTGTTTGTTTGTTTTCTGAGACAGTTTTGCTCTGTTGCCCAGACTGGAGTGCAGTGGTGTAATCTTGGCTCACTGCAGCCTCTGCCTCCTGGGTTCAAGTGACCATGCCTCAGCCTTCTGGGTAGCTGGGACTACAGACACGCACCACCACACCTGGCTAGTTTTTGTATTTTTAGTAGAGACAGGGTTTCACCATGTTGGCAGGGAAGGTCTCGATCTTCTGACTTTGTGATCTGCCTGCCTCAGCCTCCCAAAGTGCTGGGATTACAGGCGTGAGCCACTGCACCTGGACAAAGTCATTCCATTTTAAAAGAGAAACAGAGCATAAAAGTTTGGGAAACTTGCATCCTCACAATGTGATAGAAAAAAAAAAATCCCATTTTCTGAGGAGAAATTCAAGCCAGCTGCAGAAATTTGCATAAGTAATGAGGAGCCTAATGTTAATCACCAAGACAGTGGGGAAAATGTTTCCAGGGCATGTCAGAGACCCTTGTGGTAGTCCCTTCCATCAGAGGCCCAGAGATTTAGAAGGAAAAATTGATTTTGTGGACCAGGCCCAGGGTCCCTCTGCTTTGTGCCGTCCAGGGACTTGGTGTCCTTCATCCCAGTTGCTCCAGTTGTGAATAAAAGGGGCCAAAGTAGAGGCTCAAGCTGTTTTTTGAGAGGGTGGAAGCCCCAAGCCTTAGCAGTTTCCATTTAGTGTTGAACTTGCAGGTGCACAGAAGTCAAAAATTGAAGTCTGGGAACCTCTGCTTAGCTTTCAGAGGGTATATGAAAATGTCTGAATGCCCAGGTAAAAGTTTGCTGCAGGGACAGAGCCCTCATGGAGAACTTTTCCTAGGGCAGTGCAAAAGGGAAATGTGGGGTTGGAGCCCCCATACAGAGACCCTAATGGGACACCATCTAGTGGAGCTGTGAAAATGGGGCCACCATTCTCCAGATCACAAAATGGTAGATCCACTGACAGTTTGCACCATGTGTTTCACTCAATGCCAGCTCATGAAAGCAGCCAGGAGGGAGGCTGTACCCTGCAGAGCCACAGGGGCAGCGCTGCCCATGACCATGGTATCCCACCTCTTGCATCAGCATGACATGGATATGAGGCATAGAGTCAGAGACGATCATTTTGGAGCTTTAATATTTGACTGCCTTTCTGGATTTTAGACTTTCATGGGGCCTGTAGCCCCTTTGTTTTGGCCCATTTTTCCCACTGGGAATGGCTGTATTTACCCAATGCCTGTACTCCCACTTTATCTAGGAAGTAACTAGCTTGCTTTTGATTTTACAGGCTCATAGGTGGAAGGGACTTGCCTTGTCTCAGATGAGACATTGGAGTGCAGACTTTTGAATTAATGCTGAAGCTAGTTAAGACTTTGGGGGACTGCTGGGAAGACACAATTTGTTCTGAAATATGAGGACATGAGATTTGGGCAGGGCCAGGGGCGGAATGATATGGTTTGGCTGTGTCCCCCATCCCCCAAATCTCATCTTGAATTCACATGTGTCATGGGAGGGACCTGGTGGGAGGTGATTGAATCATGGGGGCTATTCTTTCCCGTGTTATTTACATGATAGTGAATAGGTCTCCTGATCTGATGATTTTATAAAGACGAGTTCCCCTCTCTCTTTGCCTGCTGGCATCCATGTAAGACGTGACTTGCTCTTCCTTGCTTTCTGCCACAATTGTGAGGCCTCTCCAGCCATATGGAACTGTAAGTCCATTAAACCTCTGTCTTTTATAAATTGCTCAGTCTCGTGTATGTCTTTATCAGAAGCAAGAAAATGGACTGGTACAGCTGCCTTAGAAAAGGAGGACTCCGGGTAGGATAAATTACTTTTGAAGAGTATAATTCCTTCCATTTTACTTGACATTTTTTTCTACCATGTTCATGTTATATAACTGTAGTAGTGTGTATATTTATGATAATTATGAAATTTGTATCCAGATAATGATCTTTTAAGACTTTTTTTTTTCCCCAAGAACGACAAATCCACAGATAGGGACGATTCTTTGAAATCTAAAAAATACCTAGATTATCTTGAAGACAATCTTTAGGCAAAAAATCTACACTGTCATGCAACTTTCTAAAACTTATGTTGTTATCCTTATAAAATTGTTTTTCTCATTGATATTTTGGTTTAATTAAGTCAACTTCATTCAAAGCATCTGAAAATTTATTCAATGAAGCTTACCATACTGAACACAGTGTTGAATACATCTTGCCCCATAACGCTTTGAGCTATGCGACCTAAATTAGGTGAGTCTTCTTAAAGGATATATAAGTGCTGGTATATTTTGCTTCTCTTGAGGAACTGACAGCATATTTCTTAGGAAAAATCAAAAGCAACTCATTTAGACCACTGATTTCCAGACTTAACTGATAATGAGACTCATCTGGTGTAAAAAGCACACATATGTTGTGTTCCCATGACCATGGGATCCCACCTCTTGCATCAGCATGACATGGATGTGAGGCATAGAGTTTTGTGCTCTTATAACAGAATAATCCAGATTGAGTAATGTATAATGGAAAGAAATTTATTTGGCTCAGTTCTGGAGGCTGGGAAGTCCAAGATTGAGGTTCCTCATCTTGTGAGGGCCTTCCTGTTGTGTCATAACCTGGTGGAAGTCATCATGTGGCAAGAGAGAGGGCTACAGAGGGCAAGAGGAAACTCACTCCTGAGATACCAACATTAATCCATTCATGAGGCTGAAGCCCTCATGACCTAAACACCTCCCACTAGGCCCCACCTGCCAATATAGTTACACTGGGAACTAAGTATCCAACACATGAATTTTGGGAGACACAGTCAAACAACAGCAGCTGTCTCCTGAAGTGTTTGATTGAGTAGGTCCAGGTAGAAACCCAGGAATCTCATTATTTAGAAGTCCTCCTAGAAATTCTGAGGCATATTCAGGTTGAGAGCTGTTAACTCTGCTGATCTTGTTTCTTTTTTCCTGGTCAATATGGAACTTGGGACAAAATTTACTCTTGTGCTTTAATAGATATTTGTGACTCCACAACCCCTGTATCGTTTCCCCTTGACCTTGCTCTTTTAGTTTTACTTGGATATATTCTGGTCTTGATTTAAGAAAAAATAAAAAGATAAATAATTGCATAAAGTTTATGAACTTTCTAAACAGGTGGCTTGTATGGAATTTGTTTTAATGTTACTTCTGAATTTTTTTTTTTAATGTACTCTATTAAGTTCTGTCTGAGATGCAGGGACTTAGTAGCTGATCTTACATGTTTCACCAGGACTGTAAAGAAGACCTATGTTGTGGATATGG
>NW_012109919.1:5091023-5102244 GCF_000951045.1 Mandrillus leucophaeus | reverse complement strand
CCCACCTGCCAATATAGTTACACTGGGAACTAAGTATCCAACACATGAATTTTGGGAGACACAGTCAAACAACAGCAGCTGTCTCCTGAAGTGTTTGATTGAGTAGGTCCAGGTAGAAACCCAGGAATCTCATTATTTACAAGTCCTCCTAGAAATTCTGAGGCATATTCAGGTTGAGAGCTGTTAACTCTGCTGATCTTGTTTCTTTTTTCCTGGTCAATATGGAACTTGGGACAAAATTAACTCTTGTGCTTTAATAGATATTTGTGACTCCACAACCCCTGTATCGTTTCCCCTTGACCTTGCTCTTTTAGTTTTACTTGGATATATTCTGGTCTTGATTTAAGAAAAAATAAAAAGATAAATAATTGCATAAAGTTTATGAACTTTCTAAACAGGTGGCTTGTATGGAATTTGTTTTAATGTTACTTCTGAATTTTTTTTTTTAATGTACTCTATTAAGTTCTGTCTGAGATGCAGGGACTTAGTAGCTGATCTTACATGTTTCACCAGGACTGTAAAGAAGACCTATGTTGTGGATATGGCATGTTGGCTATATCCCCAAGGACAGCAGTGTTTGAGAGTGACTTCATTTACCAAGAAATATGTATTTGTGTTGTGTACACCTTGCAAAGAACAAAACCTTAATAACGTGGAAGAGAGGTAGAGTTCTCCTGACAGGATATTCAGTGAGAATTGCATTGAGGGTAAGAGCACTTAGAGTCTTATGGTATGTTGCTAAGGTGGTCTGAGTAGAGGGAAAAACTCATGTTTTGGACTTTTCTGTGGTATCTGCTTTTGGTATTGTGGACAATTTTTAAAAATGCAGATGTTGAGAGGTTACATGTCATGAAATTCTCACTTTGGCAGACTCTCAAAAGTCAGGTAGCAAAAAATTCAGGAAGTGACTGGAAGGAGTTACGTCCCTAAGGCTAGCCCTGGCTTCAGAATTCTTTCTCCCTTGATCTTCAAACACAAGTTCCTTCTAATTAGCGTGTTTACAAGACATAAGGAAGAACAGAACTGATGATCAAGAATTCACCTTGATGTAGGATTGTCTAATCCACAAGAGTGGCTGGTGTTTTTTTTTTTGTTTTATTTTTTGTTTTCTATCTTAAAAGGCATTGGAGGTAGGAGGTAAGATGGGGGTGGCTAGGACACTTTCAGGTCCTGAAAGAAGCTGTGTGGCAAGTCAACTGGGACAATGTGAACTATTCTGGAATCACTGATCTTCAACTGGACATCAAAGGATGGCTACTAGATTTGAATGATGACTCAAGTCTTCTGCAGTCCATTAGCTATAAGACCATCAGGCAGTTGTCTTCTGAAGTATGAAGAGAAAATTAAGCATGAAAAGTTTGTTGCATGTCTTGTTTGTGTTATAACTGAGACTGAGACAAAGTGAGTTTTGTGGAGTCTTACCCTCTCTTCCCTAGTGAGCTTGGAATTGGCTATTAAAGGAAAAAACAAAGACATATTTGTCTTAGAGCTTAGAGCACTGAACAAAACAGAGAGAGAGAGAGAGAGAGAGTGTGTGTGTGTGTGTATGGGTGGGCAGTTAACTCTTTTGTGCTTCAAGGTAGCTGTTGCGAGGCATTTTATATATACATACATGCTCATAGAAAGCAGCAAAAACATAATATTCATAATAAAGTGTACAGGGGAAATTGACTTTATATATATATATTGTGCCCAGTAGTATAGTTACAAAAAAAAAATAATAACGAGTTCATGTTTTGGCTTCTTCAATAAGAAATGCTTTCTTTCTATGTAAATCAAAGTAACAAGATCCAGATTTTTAAAAAGTGACACCACTTAGAACAAAATAGCATTTATTTCTCACTGTCTCTAGTAATGTGTGAGGGAGGAAGCAGGGGTCCTCTTCCTGACCAAATTATATAATTACTGAAAGTGTCAATGGTAGAAGAATTCTGCAGAGGCATATGCATTTAGGAATATTTCTAAAATTTCTAATTTAAAAAAATGAAAAAGATGAAGAAGGAAGAGGAGGAGGAGGAGGAAGAGGAGGAAGAAGAGGAGGAGAAGGAGGAGAAGGAGGAGAAGAAATTGTGACACAAATAAGTTCTTATATCATCAAAATCCCTCCCCTCATCTCCGCTTCTTTTTGTACATACCCAAATGAGAAAAAAGGTAATTTAAAGTATCCTCTAATGTTTGAAATACTAAAAACTAAGAAACTCTAAGAGAATTTAGATAAATATTTTTCTGCCTTTCATTTCCCAGATCTGTGATTTATAAGCAAGACCTATGTGCATTATCCATTGTGAACCCTCCTCATCCTCATTCAGTCTCAGAGACCAGCATTTTCAGAAACAAATAAACCTTTAAGAAAATAAGAAGCCAGGAAGGGATGAGTAAGGGGTGTGTGTGTGTGTGTGTGTGTGTGTGTGTGTGTGTGTGTGTGTTTTCACATCTATGAGCAAAAGCAGCTTTCTACAACAAAAAGCAATGCAATCTTGTTGCCTTGAATTGCTGTAAGGGGAAATCATCTTTTTCCCTCAAGGAGAAATTTTTAGTCACTCATCCAGTGCAATAAATGACAGTTTTTCTGTCAATGTAGGTTTTTTTTTTTTAACTTATTACACAAAAAGCCTAAAGCTTATATATTTGTAGGAATGGCCTTTTTTTCCCTTCCCCCGCAAAATTGCCCTGCCCCTCACCCCATTTAACTACGGGAATGTTAAAGACAATTACATGAACTTTATATCTGATGGCAAGATATTATATTTATTTTACATTGTCAAGAAGAATCTTTTGGTACTTTTTTCTGTTGAACCCTTAGGCCCTGTGAGAATATCCAGGTATGGGCACTCTGAGGAACCATAGCTGACATCCTTCTTCTTTATTTTTGTTTTGTTTTGTTTTGTTTTCTACCACTTTCTCAATGAGGACAAGTCCAGGGTTATGCTATACATATGTCATCACACATGTATATCACATGTACATATGATATGCATATGTCCCCACATGTCACTTTTAGACTTCAGTAGTTATTGCCAAAGCAGGTTGATTGTTCTTCATCAGATCAGTAAGACTGAACATTAATTGACAATCATGGTATATAAAAGTTCTGATTTTCTTTGTCTATGTTCATTAACAAGGTCTTGGTTCAATAATGAGAGCTTCCATTTATTGGCAACTTGCCCTGTGCCTGGCATTGTACTCATAGCTCTCATACATTTCCCATGTAATGTTTTCAACAATGTGCAAAAAATGGTGGTTGTCCGTATTTTGTAGTTAAGAGAGAGTAATTATCATTACATTTTAAATATGCAGTCTCAGCCATAATATGCATAAGAAGAGTATTAAGTTTCCACTGCTGCTGTAACAAATGACCATAACTGTAGTAACTTAAACCAACCCCCATTTGTTACCTCCATCCTGTAGACCAAAAATCTGGCCAGGGCTCCTCTGGGTTCTCTGCTCAGGTTGAAATAAGATGAAAATCTTGTTTCTGGGTTCTCATCTTGTTTCTGGCTGGGTTCTCAACAGGAGTTCAAAGTCTTCTTTCAAGCTTATTAAGATTTTTGGCAGAATTCAATTTATTGTGGCTGTAGGGACTCATGGAGACTTACTTTTTTAAAGAGAGCAGGGGAGTATCTGCTGTCATTCAACTCAATCAACTGATTAGGGACCTTAATTACATTTGGAAAAACCTCTTTTGCTTTATAAAGAAACATAATCACTGAAATTATATTCTATCATATTCACTGTTTCTACTCCCAGTCAATTGGAAGAAGATTATAATGAGCATGTACACCAGAAAATGAGGATTTGTGGGCTCATCACAGAATTCTACCTATGCAAAGGGGGTTGCCATTTTTCCCCATTGGCAACCATATGGACATTTCCTAGAGACACTGCGAACAGTTTTATTTTAAAAAAATATTTAATAGTGTGAAATTTAATTTTTAAAATATAAATTAAAATGTTTAGCTTTATTAAGAACATTTTATTTATTTTTATCTTGATATTCATTTATGCTCATTCAGATCTTTTTATTTTTTAGATACTTTAAAAATTAGGTATGGAGTACCTAAAAAATAATTTGAGTGGTTTGATATTTTTTACATTTCCTGATTTACATTTACTCATGTGAGAGGCTGTGCACGTGGGTCCCAAGTGTCCCTACACATAACTTCTGAGTGTGTCAAACCAGAAGGCCTAACTGCCCTCCCTCTGAGTGATCCTATAGCTAGAAACATAAACAATTCAGTTAATTAAGGTCACCACAACATGAGTATCCTGCAACTTACTTCTCAAGATTGAGGCTATTTAGGATATTTCCTTATATTGTCTGCCATTTGAATATCTTTCAAATAAATTAGAAAGTAACAGACTCATCTAATTTAACAAATGGGAAAAGACTTGAACAGTCACTTCACAAGTGAGCCATGATGCCATTTATGCATCTTAAAATGGGGATATGCTATGGTTAATTAAGAAAACTAACTTCACAGCATCAAATTCTACTAATTTGGGACCCATCAAAATGTAGGTTAGGAATGCTAACATGTGACAATGCTAACAGCTGCTGAGGCTTCAGTCTACTGAGTTGATGAGTTATCTAATGTACAATGTAGAAGAACATACAGGTACTAGTTAACTTGAAGATGTATCACTTCATTTCATCTATAGTTCTCTAGCCAGGCATGGTGGCACATGCATGTAGTCTTGGCTACTTGGGAGGCTGAGGCATGAGATTCTATTGAACCTGGGAGGCAGAGGTTGCAGTGAGCTGAGATTCTGCCACTGTACTCCAGCATGGGCAACAGAGCGAGACTCTGTCTCTAAATAAATAAATATAAACATTGTAACATTAGTGATGTAGGTTGGGTAGTTATCACCTCCAGAACTCATATTGACATCTGCTCTCCAATGTTAGTGGTGGAGGCTAGTGGAAAGTGTTTTGCTTTTAGGACAGAGCACTCACGAATGGCCTGGTGCCATTATGGCAGTAGAGTGAGTTCTTGCTCTAGTAGTCCCAGGAGAAATGACTGTTATAAAGAAAGTGGAACCTCCCTCCCCTCTCTTGCTTCCTCTCTTGCCATGTAATCTCTGCACATGCTGGCTCCCCTTTCCCTTTCACTATGAGTGGAAGTAACCTGTGGCCCTCACCAGAAGCAGATGCTGGTGCCATGCTTCTTGCATAGCTTGCAGAACAATGAGCCAAATAAACCTCTTTTCTTTAGTTTCTCTAACACCAGTGTCAGATGTTCCCTTACAGTAATACAAATGGCTATCAAAATTTACAGATGAATCCAGAGAAACATATGACTATTTTATGTGTTTATGTATGTCATATTCCACAAACTTGATAAAATAACTTGGTCCTCTTATGAACTAATTATACCTGTGAAATTATACCATAAAGCAAAGAAGCAAAATAACATGACAAAATGAGCTAACTAGTAGAGTTCTAAGGAGCTAAATTAAGCAGTAAAAAACAAAAAAAATAAATAAAATTAGTTTCAAAAATTAGTTTTTCCTCTCTTCCATTGGAATTTCAGTTGCTTTTCTCTATGCTACTTAAATAATTTTGCTTTTATGACAATACTTTTCCCTGAGTAATAAAATGCTGGTAAGTTTGAGTCTTACTGGCAAATATGTTTGCAGCAATTCACGCAGATCATAGTTTGTGGAACATAAAACAAAGTCACCTGCAAATGAAAATTTCACTTCTCAAACTTCTTGCACAAACATATACAATCACTGTGGGGTTAAAAATATATTCCTTTTCTCACAAAGACAGCCACCCTCCTAATGTCCCATGCCCAATCAAGTTAAGAAATAAAGCCCTCTTGGGTAAATCATTGCTATGCTAATGAAATCCAGACAGGCAACTTGAAACTTGAAACAGAAAAAACAAAATTATCCAGTGGAAATCATTCATTAGCAGTCCCTGGTTCACTGAAACTAACAAAATATGGAAGAGACATGACCTGAATGTGTCACAGATGATAATGATCTTATGCCTATGCTGTACTTTCTATGCAGATGGATCCAAAACACTTTTCTGAGTTTCCTAAGGAGTGGGAAATAGACAGTTGACCATTGTCACAAATTAATAACTTCTGGAATAACTAACAGCATAGGCTGACAACTAGATTCCATTATTACCCAAGAGTTTTAAGAAACTTAACAGGACTATCTCACTCCAACCTAACCAAACCACTAGAGGAATTGAATAAAAAGAATTCCCTAATAGCAATTCATGTTCACAGCAGACCTAATGTTTGCCTTTAGAACCAGTTATGGTAATAACAAACAATTCCTATTCTCTCTAGTATGAACAATATCTACTTGTTATTGTTGTTTTTATCTTTTAAGCTCTTTCTAGAATTCTACTTACAATAATTAAATAAACTTCCTCAGGGTGAATCAAGTAAGCAGCATCAATCCCATGCATTTTTCCATCTTGTATGAATGCTGACCTGTAGCTGCTCCTATGTTGGCAGTACACACACACTTTATCACAGAATTGAGCTCAATCAAGGGAGTACGTTAGACAAGTTACTGAGGCAATCTCATTCTCACCTCCAAAGAGAGAGAGGAGATATAAGAACTGGTTGCATAGTTCAAAGGCAGCCTTGGTCATTTTTTCTTATTAATTGACTCCTGCATACTGCTGTCTTTGCCGGCTAGCATCAATCCAACCATCTTTTGAAAACATACACCAATTGCCCTCTGTAAATTAGTGCACACATTTTAGATGGTGTCTGATGAGACTGTGTTAATTAGGCGCCCTGACCTTCCTTAGGGACAGGCAGGTTCTCTTCTTAACTTAGGCCAATTGAGCACTCTTTCTTTAAAAACTTTAAACAGGGAAACAAGACTGAGAATATTTGAGGTCATTTATTGCAGCAGGGGTGCAAATCTGTTGAGTTTCTGGTACCAAGGTCCTCTGGTGCTGCTCCAGTCTGCTACTTTGCGAGTGCGATCCTTAGGTTTTTCTTTCTCTTCTGTAAGACTCTCCATATATTTCCAGTAAAAATCCTACTGCCTTAAGTTTTTCAAAGTTAATATTGCTTTCAATCAAAAGCAAATCCAGTGTCCAAGTTCTATTTCTGCTACTCACAAAAAATACAGCTAAAAACTTCATTTCAAACTTTCAATTCGAAAGGCATTGGTTTTAAATAGACTTTTTATTGAAGTGAAACATATACAAAGAACGTGCATACATCATAAACATATAGTTTAATGATATTTTACAAATCAACTTGCATATACACCATTCAGAAGATACCAAACTTTGTTTCTCAGCATGTGATTCATTTACCAGTAGCCTTGGCATTGCCTAGGAGCTTGTTAAAAATGCAGAATCTTAGCTCCTACCCAGACCTATTGAATCAGAATTTTCATTTCAAAAAGATTTCTAAGGTGATCTATATGTAGACTGAATTTTGAGAAGTACAGATATAGAACATGACCAACTCTCTAGAAATCTCCCTTATTAATCTACTCTGGTCACTACTTCCTCAAAAGTAGCCACTTTTTTGATTAACCATGCCTTAGTTTTGCTATGTTATTGAACATTCTATAAAAGGATTCACGTTATCTACTTTCTGCAGGTCTGTACTCAATATTATGTTTAGAGATTCTTCCATGCTATTGCATGCAGAAGTTTGTTCTTCTTTTATTATTTTAATTGCTGCATGAACATACCATGCTTTATCTATTTCACTGTTGGTAGATACTGGGATTCTTTCATTCAGGGACTGTTATGAATAATGCTGGTAGCATCATGGCCCTTGGAAAACATATTGATGTATTTCTATTGAGTAAACTTTTAAGATTCAAATTGTAAGGTCACAGATATGTGTGCACATGTTCAGTTATAGTAGATAATGACAAAGAGTTTCCAAAGTAGTTGTACACATTTACAATCCCAACATTGGAGTATGAAAATTATAGTTGTCCTAAACCATAACTAATAATTAACATTGTCAGATGTTGTTTGGCCAGCAAGATGTGTAGTTGACTAAGCCATTCTGGTGGTTGTGGATTGATATCACACTGTGATTTTATTTATTCATTTATATATGGACAGAAATCATTGTACTTAGCAAGTCCATGATGTTTTGAAGCACATATACATTGTGGAATGGTTAAATGTAGTTAATTAACAAATGCATTATCTCATATAGTTATCAGTTTTATGGTGAGAGCACTAATCTACTCTCTTTGCATTTTTTATGAATACATCACCATTAACTACAGTCACCTTGCTATACAATAGATCCCTTAGATTTATTTTTATCTATCTCACTGAAATTAACACATCTTTTAACCAATATCTACCCATAACCTTTCTCCTAACCACCCCAGTCTCTGGTTACCAGCATTCTACTTCTCTCTACTTCTATTATACTATTTTAGATTCCACAGATGAATAGAGTACATGTTATTGATCTTTCTGTGCCTTATTAATTTTAAGTAACATAATGTCCCATAGGTTTATCCATGTTGCCAATAGAAAATGACAGAATTTCCTTTTTGTGTATGGCTGAATAGTATGCATTGTGTATATATACACCGTATTTTCATTATTCATTTATCCATTGATTCCGTATCTTGGCAATTGTTAATACTGCTACAACAAACATGAGAGTGCAGACATCTTTTTACAGATAATTTTTTAAAATAAGTCCTCAAAAGCACAGACAACACAAGCAAAAAAAAAAACAAATGAAATTGCATCAAACAAAAAAGCCTCTGCACAGCAAAAGAAAGTCAACAGAGAAAATAGACAATCTAAATAATAATATAAAATATCTGCATATTTCTTATACATTATATATATGATAAAGAGTTAATATCCAAATTATATTTAAAAACTCAATAGCAAAAAAAGCCTGATATTAAAAATGGGAGCAGGACCCAAATAGAATGGGAAAAAATTTTTGCAATCTATCCATATAACAAAGGGCTAATATCAAGAATCTACAAAGAACTTAAACAAATTTACAAGAAAAAAAAAAACAACCTTATCAAAAAGTAGGCAAAGGATATGAACAGACACTTCTTAAAAGAAGACATTATGCAGCCCACAAACATATGTAAAAAAGCTCATCATCACTGGTCATTAGAGAAATGAAAATCAAAATCACAACAAGTTACCATGTCAGGCCAGTCAGAATGGCAATCATTAAAAAGTCAGGAAACAACAGATGGTGGAGAGGATGTGTAGAAATAGGAAGGCTTTTATTCTGTTGGTGGGAGTGCAAATTAGTTCAACTATTGTGGAAGACAGTCTGGTGATTCCTCAAGGATCTAGAACTAGAAATACCATTTGACCCGGCAATCCCGTTACTGGGTATATACCCAAAGGATTATAAATCATTCTACTATAAAGTCACATGTGTACGTATGTCTATTGTGTCACTGTTCACAATAGCAAAGACTTGGAACCAACCCAAATGTCCATAAATGATAGACTGGATAAAGAAAATGTGGCACATATACACCATGGAATACTATGCAGCCATAAAAAAGGATGAGTTTCTGTCCTCTGCAAGGACATGGATGAAGCTGGAAACCATCATTCTTAGTGAACTAACACAGGAACAGAAAACCAAACACTGCATGTTCTCACTCACAAGTGGGAGTTGAGCAATGAGAACACATGGACACAGGGAGTGGAACATTACACATCGGGGCCTGTCAAGGGGTGGGGGGTTAGGGAAGGGTAGCATTAGGAGAAATACCTAATGTGAATATTGGGTTGATGGGTGCAGCAAACCACCACAGCATGTATATACCTATGTAACAAACATGCCTGTTCTGCACATGTATCCCAGAACTTAATGTGTAATAATTAAAAAAATTATCACCCAGATCAATGTCATAAACCTTTCCCACTAAGTTTTCTTATACTTCTGTTAGATCAAGTTTTTTAGATTCCACAGATGAATGAGACTGCATTTTTTCTAGTAGTTTCATAGTTTCAGGTCTTATATTTATTCCTTTAATATGTTTTGAGTTGATTTTTGTATATGCTGACAGATAACAGTCTAATTTCATTATTTTGCATGTGAGTATCCATTTCTCAACACCATTTATAGAATAGTCTCCCGTTTCCCCATTGTGTGTTCTTGGTGCCTGCATCAAAAATCAATTGGCTGTAAATTTGTGGATTTATTTCTTAGCTCTCTATTTTGTTTCATTGGTGTATGTTTTTGTTTTTATGCCAGTACCATATGGTTTTGGTTACTATAATTTTGTAGTGTATTTTAAAGTCAAATCACGTAATGCCTCCAGCTTCGTTCTTTTGATTCAGGGTTTCTTTGACTGCTTGGGGTCTTTTGTGGTTCCATACAAATTTTATGATTTTTTTTTCTATTTCTGCAAAGAATGTCATTGGTATTTTGATAATGATTGCATTGAATCTGTAGATTTCTTTGGGTAGTACATACATTTTAACAATAGTAATTATTCCAATCAATGAACATGGGATATTTTTCTATTTATTTGTGTCTTTCTACATTTATTTTATCAGTGTTGTATAGCTTTCAGTGTAGATTTCCTTCACACATTTGGTCAAATTCATTCCTATGTATTTTATTTTTATAGCTATTGTAAATGGAATTGTTTCATTGATTTCTTTTACAGATAGTTTGCTATTAGTGTATAGAAACACAAGGGAATTTTTATGTTGATTTTGTATCCTGCACTTGTACTGGATTTGTGTTTTAGTTTTAATAGTTTTTCGATGTAGTCTTTTGGGTTTTCTGTATAAAAGATTCTGCCATCTGCAAACAGGGACAATTTAACTTCTTGCTTTTCAATATGGATGTCTTTAACTTTTTTTTTTTTTGCTTGATTACTGTTGCTAGGACTTTTAGTATGTTAAATGGAAGTTGTGAAAGTGAGTATGTTTGCCTTGTTCTAAATCTTAAAGGAAAAGTGTTCAGCTTTTCCCTGTTCAAGATAATGTTAGCTGTGAGTTTGTCATATATGGCCTTTACAGTATTGAGATACATCTCTTTTATACCTAACGTGTTTCAAGTTTTTAACCATAAAATGATGTGGAATTTTGTTAAATGATTTTTCTGCATCTATTGAAATGATTATGTGGCCTTTGCCCTTGTTTTTGTTAATGTGATGTATCCTGTTTATTTAAATTGCATATGTTATACCATCTTTGCATCCTAGAGATGGATCCCACTTTATTGTGGTGGACTTTTTTTTTTTTTTCCCC